>NW_027616511.1:0-273428 GCF_964187855.1 Myxine glutinosa | reverse complement strand
CTATCACAAGTGCAAAAAGTGTTTTTTCCACACTAATACAAGTCCAAAAGCGGTTTCCTGCACCAACAGAAGTGCAAAAAGTGGTTTTTCAACACTGACACAAGTGCGAAAAGTGGTTTTTCAACACTAACACAAGTGCGAATAGTGGGTTTTCCACACTAATACAAGTGCAAAAGTGGTTTCCTGCACCAACACAAGTGCGAAAAGTGGTTTTTCAACACTAACACAAGTGCGAAAAGTGGTTTTTCAACACTATCACAAGTGCAAAAATTGTTTTTTCCAAACTAATACAAGTGCAAAAGTGGTTTCCTGCACCAACACAAGTGCGAAAAGTGGTTTTTCAACACTAACACAAGTGCGAAGAGTGGTTTTTCAACAATAACACAAGTGCGAAAAGTGTTTTTTCCACACTAATACAAGTGCAAAAGTGGTTTCCTGCACCAACACATGTGCGAAAAGTGGTTTTTCAACACTAACACAAGTGCGAAAAGTGGTTTTTCAACACTAACACAAGTGCGAAAAGTGGTTTTTCAAACTAACACAAGTGCGAAAAGTGGTTTTTCCACAGTAATACAAGTGCAAAAGTGGTTTCCTGCACCAACACAAGTGCGAAAAGTGGTTTTTCAACACTAACACAAGTGCGAAAAGTGGTTTTTCAACACTATCACAAGTGCAAAAAGTGTTTTTTCCACACTAATACAAGTGCAAAAGTGGTTTCCTGCACCAACACAAGTGCGAAAAGTGGTTTTTCAACACTAACACAAGTGCGAAAAGTGGTTTTTCAACACTAACACAAGTGCGAAATGTGGTTTTTCCACACTAATACAAGTGCAAAAGTGATTTCCTGCACCAACACAAGTGCGAAAAGTTGTTTTTCAACACTAACACAAGTGCGAAAAGTGGTTTGTCAAAACTATCACAAGTGCAAAAAGTGTTTTTTCCACACTAATACAAGTCCAAAAGCGGTTTCCTGCACCAACAGAAGTGCAAAAAGTGGTTTTTCAACATTGACACAAGTGCGAAAAGTGGTTTTTCAACACTAACACAAGTGCGAATAGTGCGTTTTCCACACTAATACAAGTGCAAAAGTGGTTTCCTGCACCAACACAAGTGCGAAAAGTGGTTTTTCAACACTAACACAAGTGCGAAAAGTGGTTTTTCAACACTATCACAAGTGCAAAAAGTGTTTTTTCCACACTAATACAAGTGCAAAAGTGGTTTCCTGCACCAACACAAGTGCGAAAAGTCGTTTTTCAACACTAACATAAGTGCGAAAAGTGGTTTTTCAACACTAACACAAGTGCAAAAAGTGGTTTTTCCACACTATTACAAGTGCCAAAGTGGTTTCCTGCACCCAACACAAGTGCGAAAAGTGGTTTTTCAACACCAACACAAGTGCGAAAAGTGGTTTTTGAACACTATCACAAGTGCAAAAAGTGGTTTTTCCACACTAATACAAGTGCAAAAGTGGTTTCCTGCACCAACACAAGTGCGAAAAGTGGTTTTTCAACACTAACACAAGTGCGAAAAGTGGTTTTTCAACACTAACACAAGTGCGAAAAGTGTTTTTTCCACACTAATACAAGTGCAAAAGTGGTTTCCTGCACCAACACAAGTGCGAAAAGTGGTTTTTCAACACTAACACAAGTGCGAAAAGTGTTTTTTCAACACTAACACAAGTGCGAAAAGTGGTTTTTCAACACTAACACAAGTGCAAAAAGTGGTTTTCCACACTAATACAAGTGCAAAAGTGGTTTCCTGCACCAACACAAGTGCAAAAAGTGGTTTTTCAACACTAACACAAGTGCGAAAAGTGGTTTTTCAACACTATCACAAGTGCAAAAAGTGTTTTTTTCCACACTAATACAAGTGCAAAAGTGGTTTCCTGCACCAACACAAGTGCGAAAAGTGGTTTTTCAACACTAACACAATTGCGAAAAGTGGTTTTCCACACTAACACAAGTGCGAAAAGTGTTTTTTCCACACTAATACAAGTGCAAAAGTGGTTTCCTGCACCAACACAAGTGCGAAAAGTGGTTTTTCAACACTAACACAAGTGCGAAAAGTGGTTTTTCAACACTAACACAAGTGCGAAAAGTGGTTTTTCAACACTAACACAAGTGTGAAAAGTGGTTTTTCAACACTAACACAAGTGCGAAAAGTGGTTTTTCAACACCAACACAAGTGCGAAAAGTGGTTTTTCCACACTAATACAAGTGCAAAAGTGGTTCCTGCACCAACACAAGTGCGAAAAGTGGTTTTTCAACACTAACACAAGTGCGAAAAGTGGTTTTTCAACACTATCACAAGTGCAAAAAGTGTTTTTTCCACACGAATACAAGTGCAAAAGTGGTTTCCTGCACCAACACAAGTGCGAAAAGTGGTTTTTCAACACTAACACAAGTGCGAAAAGTGGTTTTTCAACACTATCACAAGTGCAAAAAGTGTTTTTTCCACACTAATACAAGTGCAAAAGTGGTTTCCTGCACCAACACAAGTGCGAAAAGTGGTTTTTCAACACAAACACAAGTGCGAAAAGTGGTTTTTCAACACTAACACAAGTGCGAAAAGTGGTTTTTCCACACTAATACAAGTGCAAAAGTGGTTTGCTGCACCAACACAAGTGCGAAAAGTTGTTTTTCAACACTAACACAAGTGCGAAAAGTGGTTTTTCAACACTATCACAAGTGCAAAAAGTGTTTTTTCCAAACTAATACAAGTGCAAAAGTGGTTTCCTGCACCAACACAAGTGCGAAAAGTGGTTTTTCAACACTAACACAATTGCGAAAAGTGGTTTTTCCACACTATCACAAGTGCGAAAAGTGTTTTTTCCACACTAATACAAGTGCAAAAGTGGTTTCCTGCACCAACACAAGTGCGAAAAGTGGTTTTTCAACACTAACACAAGTGCGAAAAGTGGTTTTTCAACACTAACACAAGTGCGAAAAGTGGTTTTTCCACACTAATACAAGTGCAAAAGTGGTTTCCTGCACCAACACAAGTGCAAAAAGTGGTTTTTCAACACTAACACAAGTGCGAAAAGTGGTTTTTCAACACTATCACAAGTGCAAAAAGTGTTTTTTCCACACTAATACAAGTGCAAAAGTGGTTTCCTGCACCAACACAAGTGCGAATAGTGGTTTTTCAACACTAACACAAGTGCGAAAAGTGGTTTTTCAACACTAACACAAGTGCGAAAAGTGGTTTTTTCAACACTATCACAAGTGCAAAAAGTGTTTTTCCAAACTAATACAAGTGCAAAAGTGGTTTCCTGCACAAACACAAGTGCGAAAAGTGGTTTTTCAACACTAACACAAGTGCGAAAAGTGGTTTTTCAACAATAACACAAGTGCGAAAAGTGTTTTTTCCACACTAATACAAGTGCAAAAGTGGTTTCCTGCACCAACACATGTGCGAAAAGTGGTTTTTCAACACTAACACAAGTGCGAAAAGTGGTTTTTCAACACTAACACAAGTGCGAAAAGTGGTTTTTCAAAACTAACACAAGTGCGAAAAGTGGTTTTTCCACAGTAATACAAGTGCAAAAGTGGTTTCCTGCACCAACACAAGTGCGAAAAGTGGTTTTTCAACACTAACACAAGTGCGAAAAGTGGTTTTTCAACACTATCACAAGTGCAAAAAGTGTTTTTTCCACACTAATACAAGTGCAAAAGTGGTTTCCTGCACCAACGCAAGTGCGAAAAGTGGTTTTTCAACACTAACACAAGTGCGAAAAGTGGTTTTTCAACACTAACACATGTGCGAAAAGTGGTTTTTCCACACTAATACAAGTGCAAAAGTGATTTCCTGCACCAACACAAGTGCGAAAAGTTGTTTTTCAACACTAACACAAGTGCGAAAAGTGGTTTGTCAACACTATCACAAGTGCAAAAAGTGTTTTTTCCACACTAATACAAGTCCAAAAGCGGTTTCCTGCACCAACAGAAGTGCAAAAAGTGGTTTTTCAACACTGACACAAGTGCGAAAAGTGGTTTTTCAACACTAACACAAGTGCGAATAGTGGGTTTTCCACACTAATACAAGTGCAAAAGTGGTTTCCTGCACCAACACAAGTGCGAAAAGTGGTTTTTCAACACTAACACAAGTGCGAAAAGTAGTTTTTCAACACTAACACAAGTGCAAAAAGGGGTTTTTCCACACTATTACAAGTGCCAAAGTGGTTTCCTGCACCAACACAAGTGCGAAAAGTGGTTTTTCAACACCAACACAAGTGCAAAAAGTGTTTTTTCCACACTAATACAAGTGCAAAAGTGGTTTCCTGCACCAACACAAGTGCGAAAAGTCGTTTTTCAACACTAACACAAGTGCGAAAAGTGGTTTTTCAACACTAACACAAGTGCAAAAAGGGGTTTTTCCACACTATTACCAGTGCCAAAGTGGTTTCCTGCACCAACACAAGTGCGAAAAGTGGTTTTTCAACACCAACACAAGTGCGAAAAGTGGTTTTTGAACACTATCACAAGTGCAAAAAGTGGTTTTTCCACACTAATACAAGTGCAAATGTGGTTTCCTGCACCAACACAAGTGCGAAAAGTGGTTTTTCAACACTAACACAAGTGCGAAAAGTGGTTTTTCAACACTAACACAAGTGCGAAAAGTGGTTTTTCAACACTAACACAAGTGCGAAAAGTGGTTTTCCACACTAATACAAGTGCAAAAGTGGTTTCCTGCACCAACACAAGTGCAAAAAGTGGTTTTTCAACACTAACACAAGTGCGAAAAGTGGTTTTTCAACACTATCACAAGTGCAAAAAGTGTTTTTTCCACACTAATACAAGTGCAAAAGTGGTTTCCTGCACCAACACAAGTGCGAAAAGTGGTTTTTCAACACTAACACAATTGCGAAAAGTGGTTTTTCCACACTAACACAAGTGCGAAAAGTGTTTTTTCCACACTAATACAAGTGCAAAAGTGGTTTCCTGCACCAACACAAGTGCGAAAAGTGGTTTTTCAACACTAACACAAGTGCGAAAAGTGGTTTTTCAACACTAACACAAGTGCGAAAAGTGGTTTTTCAACACTAACACAAGTGTGAAAAGTGGTTTTTCAACACTAACACAAGTGCAAAAAGTGTTTTTCCAAACTAATACAAGTGCAAAAGTGGTTTCCTGCACCAACACAAGTGCGAAAAGTGGTTTTTCAACACTAACACAAGTGCGAAAAGTGGTTTTTCAACAATAACACAAGTGCGAAAAGTGTTTTTTCCACACTAATACAAGTGCAAAAGTGGTTTCCTGCACCAACACATGTGCGAAAAGTGGTTTTTCAACACTAACACAAGTGCGAAAAGTGGTTTTTCAACACTAACACAAGTGCGAAAAGTGGTTTTTCAAAACTAACACAAGTGCGAAAAGTGGTTTTTCCACAGTAATACAAGTGCAAAAGTGGTTTCCTGCACCAACACAAGTGCGAAAAGTGGTTTTTCAACACTAACACAAGTGTGAAAAGTGGTTTTTCAACACTATCACAAGTGCAAAAAGTGTTTTTTCCACACTAATACAAGTGCAAAAGTGGTTTCCTGCACCAACACAAGTGCGAAAAGTGGTTTTTCAACACTAACACAAGTGCGAAAAGTGGTTTTTCAACACTAACACAAGTGCGAAAAGTGGTTTTTCCACACTAATACAAGTGCAAAAGTGATTTCCTGCACCAACACAAGTGCGAAAAGTTGTTTTTCAACACTAACACAAGTGCGAAAAGTGGTTTTTCAACACTATCACAAGTGCAAAAAGTGTTTTTTCCACACTAATACAAGTCCAAAAGCGGTTTCCTGCACCAACAGAAGTGCAAAAAGTGGTTTTTCAACACTGACACAAGTGCGAAAAGTGGTTTTTCAACACTAACACAAGTGCGAATAGTGGGTTTTCCACACTAATACAAGTGCAAAAGTGGTTTCCTGCACCAACACAAGTGCGAAAAGTGGTTTTTCAACACTAACACAAGTGCGAAAAGTGGTTTTTCAACACTATCACAAGTGCAAAAATTGTTTTTCCAAACTAATACAAGTGCAAAAGTGGTTTCCTGCACCAACACAAGTGCGAAAAGTGGTTTTTCAACACTAACACAAGTGCGAAGAGTGGTTTTTCAACAATAACACAAGTGCGAAAAGTGTTTTTTCCACACTAATACAAGTGCAAAAGTGGTTTCCTGCACCAACACATGTGCGAAAAGTGGTTTTTCAACACTAACACAAGTGCGAAAAGTGGTTTTTCAACACTAACACAAGTGCGAGAAGTGGTTTTTCAAAACTAACACAAGTGCGAAAAGTGGTTTTTCCACAGTAATACAAGTGCAAAAGTGGTTTCCTGCACCAACACAAGTGCGAAAAGTGGTTTTTCAACACTAACACAAGTGCGAAAAGTGGTTTTTCAACACTATCACAAGTGCAAAAAGTGTTTTTTCCACACTAATACAAGTGCAAAAGTGGTTTCCTGCACCAACACAAGTGCGAAAAGTGGTTTTTCAACACTAACACAAGTGCGAAAAGTGGTTTTTCAACACTAACACAAGTGCGAAATGTGGTTTTTCCACACTAATACAAGTGCAAAAGTGATTTCCTGCACCAACACAAGTGCGAAAAGTTGTTTTTCAACACTAACACAAGTGCGAAAAGTGGTTTGTCAAAACTATCACAAGTGCAAAAAGTGTTTTTTCCACACTAATACAAGTCCAAAAGCGGTTTCCTGCACCAACAGAAGTGCAAAAAGTGGTTTTTCAACATTGACACAAGTGCGAAAAGTGGTTTTTCAACACTAACACAAGTGCGAATAGTGCGTTTTCCACACTAATACAAGTGCAAAAGTGGTTTCCTGCACCAACACAAGTGCGAAAAGTGGTTTTTCAACACTAACACAAGTGCGAAAAGTGGTTTTTCAACACTATCACAAGTGCAAAAAGTGTTTTTTCCACACTAATACAAGTGCAAAAGTGGTTTCCTGCACCAACACAAGTGCGAAAAGTCGTTTTTCAACACTAACATAAGTGCGAAAAGTGGTTTTTCAACACTAACACAAGTGCAAAAAGTGGTTTTTCCACACTATTACAAGTGCCAAAGTGGTTTCCTGCACCAACACAAGTGCGAAAAGTGGTTTTTCAACACCAACACAAGTGCGAAAAGTGGTTTTTGAACACTATCACAAGTGCAAAAAGTGGTTTTTCCACACTAATACAAGTGCAAAAGTGGTTTCCTGCACCAACACAAGTGCGAAAAGTGGTTTTTCAACACTAACACAAGTGCGAAAAGTGGTTTTTCAACACTAACACAAGTGCGAAAAGTGTTTTTTCCACACTAATACAAGTGCAAAAGTGGTTTCCTGCACCAACACAAGTGCGAAAAGTGGTTTTTCAACACTAACACAAGTGCGAAAAGTGTTTTTTCCACACTAATATAAGTGCAAAAGTGGTTTCCTGCACCAACACATGTGCGAAAAGTGGTTTTTCAACACTAACACAAGTGCGAAAAGTGGTTTTTCAACACTAACACAAGTGCGAAAAGTGGTTTTTCAAAACTAACACAAGTGCGAAAAGTGGTTTTTCCACAGTAATACAAGTGCAAAAGTGGTTTCCTGCACCAACACAAGTGCGAAAAGTGGTTTTTCAACACTAACACAAGTGTGAAAAGTGGTTTTTCAACACTATCACAAGTGCAAAAAGTGTTTTTTCCACACTAATACAAGTGCAAAAGTGGTTTCCTGCACCAACACAAGTGCGAAAAGTGGTTTTTCAACACTAACACAAGTGCGAAAAGTGGTTTTTCAACACTAACACAAGTGCGAAAAGTGGTTTTTCCACACTAATACAAGTGCAAAAGTGATTTCCTGCACCAACACAAGTGCGAAAAGTTGTTTTTCAACACTAACACAAGTGCGAAAAGTGGTTTTTCAACACTATCACAAGTGCAAAAAGTGTTTTTTCCACACTAATACAAGTCCAAAAGCGGTTTCCTGCACCAACAGAAGTGCAAAAAGTGGTTTTTCAACACTGACACAAGTGCGAAAAGTGGTTTTTCAACACTAACACAAGTGCGAATAGTGGGTTTTCCACACTAATACAAGTGCAAAAGTGGTTTCCTGCACCAACACAAGTGCGAAAAGTGGTTTTTCAACACTAACACAAGTGCGAAAAGTGGTTTTTCAACACTATCACAAGTGCAAAAATTGTTTTTCCAAACTAATACAAGTGCAAAAGTGGTTTCCTGCACCAACACAAGTGCGAAAAGTGGTTTTTCAACACTAACACAAGTGCGAAGAGTGGTTTTTCAACAATAACACAAGTGCGAAAAGTGTTTTTTCCACACTAATACAAGTGCAAAAGTGGTTTCCTGCACCAACACATGTGCGAAAAGTGGTTTTTCAACACTAACACAAGTGCGAAAAGTGGTTTTTCAACACTAACACAAGTGCGAGAAGTGGTTTTTCAAAACTAACACAAGTGCGAAAAGTGGTTTTTCCACAGTAATACAAGTGCAAAAGTGGTTTCCTGCACCAACACAAGTGCGAAAAGTGGTTTTTCAACACTAACACAAGTGCGAAAAGTGGTTTTTCAACACTATCACAAGTGCAAAAAGTGTTTTTTCCACACTAATACAAGTGCAAAAGTGGTTTCCTGCACCAACACAAGTGCGAAAAGTGGTTTTTCAACACTAACACAAGTGCGAAAAGTGGTTTTTCAACACTAACACAAGTGCGAAATGTGGTTTTTCCACACTAATACAAGTGCAAAAGTGATTTCCTGCACCAACACAAGTGCGAAAAGTTGTTTTTCAACACTAACACAAGTGCGAAAAGTGGTTTGTCAAAACTATCACAAGTGCAAAAAGTGTTTTTTCCACACTAATACAAGTCCAAAAGCGGTTTCCTGCACCAACAGAAGTGCAAAAAGTGGTTTTTCAACATTGACACAAGTGCGAAAAGTGGTTTTTTCAACACTAACACAAGTGCGAATAGTGCGTTTTCCACACTAATACAAGTGCAAAAGTGGTTTCCTGCACCAACACAAGTGCGAAAAGTGGTTTTTCAACACTAACACAAGTGCGAAAAGTGGTTTTTCAACACTATCACAAGTGCAAAAAGTGTTTTTCCACACTAATACAAGTGCAAAAGTGGTTTCCTGCACCAACACAAGTGCGAAAAGTCGTTTTTCAACACTAACATAAGTGCGAAAAGTGGTTTTTCAACACTAACACAAGTGCAAAAAGTGGTTTTTCCACACTATTACAAGTGCCAAAGTGGTTTCCTGCACCAACACAAGTGCGAAAAGTGGTTTTTCAACACCAACACAAGTGCGAAAAGTGGTTTTTGAACCACTATCACAAGTGCAAAAAGTGGTTTTTCCACACTAATACAAGTGCAAAAGTGGTTTCCTGCACCAACACAAGTGCGAAAAGTGGTTTTTCAACACTAACACAAGTGCGAAAAGTGGTTTTTCAACACTAACACAAGTGCGAAAAGTGTTTTTTCCATACTAATACAAGTGCAAAAGTGGTTTCCTGCACCAACACAAGTGCGAAGAAAGTGGTTTTTCAACACTAACACAAGTGCGAAAAGTGTTTTTTCAACACTAACACAAGTGCGAAAAGTGGTTTTTCAACACTAACACAAGTGCAAAAAGTGGTTTTCCACACTAATACAAGTGCAAAAGTGGTTTCCTGCACCAACACAAGTGCAAAAAGTGGTTTTTCAACACTAACACAAGTGCGAAAAGTGGTTTTTCAACACTATCACAAGTGCAAAAAGTGTTTTTTCCACACTAATACAAGTGCAAAAGTGGTTTCCTGCACCAACACAAGTGCGAAAAGTGGTTTTTCAACACTAACACAATTGCGAAAAGTGGTTTTCCACACTAACACAAGTGCGAAAAGTGTTTTTTCCACACTAATACAAGTGCAAAAGTGGTTTCCTGCACCAACACAAGTGCGAAAAGTGGTTTTTCAACACTAACACAAGTGCGAAAAGTGGTTTTTCAACACTAACACAAGTGCGAAAAGTGGTTTTTCAACACTAACACAGGTGTGAAAAAGTGGTTTTTCAACACTAACACAAGTGCGAAAAGTGGTTTTTCAACACCAACACAAGTGCGAAAAGTGGTTTTTCCACACTAATACAAGTGCAAAAGTGGTTCCTGCACCAACACAAGTGCGAAAAGTGGTTTTCAACACTAACACAAGTGCGAAAAGTGGTTTTTCAACACTATCACAAGTGCAAAAAGTGTTTTTTCCACACGAATACAAGTGCAAAAGTGGATTCCTGCACCAACACAAGTGCGAAAGTGGTTTTTCAACCCTAACACAAGTGCGAAAAGTGGTTTTTCAACACTATCACAAGTGCAAAAAGTGTTTTTTCCACACTAATACAAGTGCAAAAGTGGTTTCCTGCACCAACACAAGTGCGAAAAGTGGTTTTTCAACACTAACAGAAGTGCGAAAAGTGGTTTTTCAACACTAACACAAGTGCGAAAAGTGTTTTTTTCCACACTAATACAAGTGCAAAAGTGGTTTCCTGCACCAACACAAGTGCGAAAAGTGGTTTTTCAACACTAACACAAGTGCGAAAAGTGGTTTTTTCAACACTAACACAAGTGCGAAAAGTGGTTTTTCAACACTAACACAGGTGTGAAAAGTGGTTTTTCAACACTAACACAAGTGCGAAAAGTGGTTTTTCAACACCAACACAAGTGCGAAAAGTGGTTTTTCCACACTAATACAAGTGCAAAAGTGGTTCCTGCACCAACACAAGTGCGAAAAGTGGTTTTTCAACACTAACACAAGTGCGAAAAGTGGTTTTTCAACACTATCACAAGTGCAAAAAGTGTTTTTTCCACACGAATACAAGTGCAAAAGTGGATTCCTGCACCAACACAAGTGCGAAAAGTGGTTTTTCAACCCTAACACAAGTGCGAAAAGTGGTTTTTCAACACTATCACAAGTGCAAAAGTGTTTTTTCCACACTAATACAAGTGCAAAAGTGGTTTCCTGCACCAACACAAGTGCGAAAAGTGGTTTTTCAACACTAACAGAAGTGCGAAAAGTGGTTTTTCAACACTAACACAAGTGCGAAAAGTGTTTTTTCCACACTAATACAAGTGCAAAAGTGGTTTCCTGCACCAACACAAGTGCGAAAAGTGGTTTTTCAACACTAACACAAGTGCGAAAAGTGGTTTTTCAACACTATCACAAGTGCAAAAAGTGTTTTTTCCAAACTAATACAAGTGCAAAAGTGGTTTCCTGCACCAACACAAGTGCGAAAAGTGGTTTTTCAACAATAACACAATTGCGAAAATGGTTTTTCCACACTAACACAAGTGCGAAAAGTGTTTTTTTCCACACTAATACAAGTGCAAAAGTGGTTTCCTGCACCAACACAAGTGCGAAAAGTGTTTTTTCAACACTAACACAAGTGCGAAAAGTGGTTTTTCAACACTAACACAAGTGCGAAAAGTGGTTTTTCAACACTAACACAACTGCGAAAAGTGGTTTTTCAACACTAACACAAGTGCGAAAAGTGGTTTTTCCACACTAATACAAGTGCAAAAGTGGTTTCCTTCACCAACACAAGTGCAAAAAGTGGTTTTTCAACACTAACACAAGTGCGAAAAGTGGTTTTTCAACACTATCACAAGTGCAAAAAGTGTTTTTTCCACACTAATACAAGTGCAAAAGTGGTTTCCTGCACCAACACAAGTGCGAAAAGTGGTTTTTCAACACTAACACAAGTGCGAAAAGTGGTTCTTCAACACTAACACTAGTGCGAAAAGTGGTTTTTCAACACTATCACAAGTGCAAAAAGTGTTTTTTCCAAACTAATACAAGTGCAAAAGTGGTTTCCTGCACCAACACAAGTGCGAAAAGTGGTTTTTCAACAATAACACAATTGCGAAAATGGTTTTTCCACACTAACACAAGTGCGAAAAGTGTTTTTTCCACACTAATACAAGTGCAAAAGTGGTTTCCTGCACCAACACAAGTGCGAAAAGTGTTTTTTCAACACTAACACAAGTGCGAAAAGTGGTTTTTCAACACTAACACAAGTGCGAAAAGTGGTTTTTCAACACTAACACAACTGCGAAAAGTGGTTTTTCAACACTAACACAAGTGCGAAAAGTGGTTTTTCCACACTAATACAAGTGCAAAAGTGGTTTCCTTCACCAACACAAGTGCAAAAAGTGGTTTTTCAACACTAACACAAGTGCGAAAAGTGGTTTTTCAACACTATCACAAGTGCAAAAAGTGTTTTTTCCACACTAATACAAGTGCAAAAGTGGTTTCCTGCACCAACACAAGTGCGAAAAGTGGTTTTTCAACACTAACACAAGTGCGAAAAGTGGTTCTTCAACACTAACACAAGTGCGAAAAGTGGTTTTTCAACACTATCACAAGTGCAAAAAGTGTTTTTCCAAACTAATACAAGTGCAAAAGTGGTTTCCTGCACCAACACAAGTGCGAAAAGTGGTTTTTCAACACTAACACAAGTGCGAAAAGTGGTTTTTCAACAATAACACAAGTGCGAAAAGTGTTTTTTCTACACTAATACAAGTGCAAAAGTGGTTTCCTGCACCAACACATGTGCGAAAAGTGGTTTTTCAACACTAATACAAGTGCGAAAAGTGGTTTTTCAACACTAACACAAGTGCGAAAAGTGGTTTTTCAAAACTAACACAAGTGCGAAAAGTGGTTTTTCCACACTAATACAAGTGCAAAAGTGGTTTCCTGCACCAACACAAGTGCGAAAAGTGGTTTTTCAACACTAACACAAGTGCGAAAAGTGGTTTTTCAACACTATCACAAGTGCAAAAAGTGTTTTTTCCACACTAATACAAGTGCAAAAGTGGTTTCCTGCACCAACACAAGTGCGAAAAGTGGTTTTTCAACACTAACACAAGTGCGAAAAGTGGTTTTTCAACACTAACACAAGTGCGAAAAGTGGTTTTGCCACACTAATACAAGTGCAAAAGTGATTTCCTGCACCAACACAAGTGCGAAAAGTTGTTTTTCAACACTAACACAAGTGCGAAAAGTGGTTTTTCAACACTATCACAAGTGCAAAAAGTGTTTTTTCCACACTAATACAAGTCCAAAAGCGGTTTCCTGCACCAACAGAAGTGCAAAAAGTGGTTTTTCAACACTGACACAAGTGCGAAAAGTGGTTTTTCAACACTAACACAAGTGCGAATAGTGGGTTTTCCACACTAATACAAGTGCAAAAGTGGTTTCCTGCACCAACACAAGTGTGAAAAGTGGTTTTTCAACACTGACACAAGTGCGAAAAGTGGTTTTTGAACACTATCACAAGTGCAAAAAGTGGTTTTTCCACACTAATACAAGTGCAAAAGTGGTTTCCTGCACCAACACAAGTGCGAAAAGTGGTTTTTCAACACTAACACAAGTGCGAAAAGTGGTTTTTCAACACTAACACAAGTGCGAAAAGTGTTTTTTCCACACTAATACAAGTGCAAAAGTGGTTTCCTGCACCAACACAAGTGCGAAAAGTGGTTTTTCAACACTAACACAAGTGCGAAAAGTGTTTTTTCAACACTAACACAAGTGCGAAAAGTGGTTTTTCAACACTAACACAAGTGCAAAAAGTGGTTTTCCACACTAATACAAGTGCAAAAGTGGTTTCCTGCACCAATACAAGTGCAAAAAGTGGTTTTTCAACACTAACACAAGTGCGAAAAGTGGTTTTTCAACACTATCACAAGTGCAAAAAGTGTTTTTTCCACACTAATACAAGTGCAAAAGTGGTTTCCTGCACCAACACAAGTGCGAAAAGTGGTTTTTCAACACTAACACAATTGCGAAAAGTGGTTTTCCACACTAACACAAGTGCGAAAAGTGTTTTTTCCACACTAATACAAGTGCAAAAGTGGTTTCCTGCACCAACACAAGTGCGAAAAGTGGTTTTTCAACACTAACACAAGTGCGAAAAGTGGTTTTTCAACACTAACACAAGTGCGAAAAGTGGTTTTTCAACACTAACACAGGTGTGAAAAGTGGTTTTTCAACACTAACACAAGTGCGAAAAGTGGTTTTTCAACACCAACACAAGTGCGAAAAGTGGTTTTTCCACACTAATACAAGTGCAAAAGTGGTTCCTGCACCAACACAAGTGCGAAAAGTGGTTTTTCAACACTAACACAAGTGCGAAAAGTGGTTTTTCAACACTATCACAAGTGCAAAAAGTGTTTTTTCCACACGAATACAAGTGCAAAAGTGGATTCCTGCACCAACACAAGTGCGAAAAGTGGTTTTTCAACCCTAACACAAGTGCGAAAAGTGGTTTTTCAACACTATCACAAGTGCAAAAAGTGTTTTTTCCACACTAATACAAGTGCAAAAGTGGTTTCCTGCACCAACACAAGTGCGAAAAGTGGTTTTTCAACACTAACAGAAGTGCGAAAAGTGGTTTTTCAACACTAACACAAGTGCGAAAAGTGTTTTTTCCACACTAATACAAGTGCAAAAGTGGTTTCCTGCACCAACACAAGTGCGAAAAGTGGTTTTTCAACACTAACACAAGTGCGAAAAGTGGTTTTTCAACACTAACACAAGTGCGAAAAGTGGTTTTTCAACACTAACACAGGTGTGAAAAGTGGTTTTTCAACACTAACACAAGTGCGAAAAGTGGTTTTTCAACACCAACACAAGTGCGAAAAGTGGTTTTTCCACACTAATACAAGTGCAAAAGTGGTTCCTGCACCAACACAAGTGCGAAAAGTGGTTTTTCAACACTAACACAAGTGCGAAAAGTGGTTTTTCAACACTATCACAAGTGCAAAAAGTGTTTTTTCCACACGAATACAAGTGCAAAAGTGGATTCCTGCACCAACACAAGTGCGAAAAGTGGTTTTTCAACCCTAACACAAGTGCGAAAAGTGGTTTTTCAACACTATCACAAGTGCAAAAAGTGTTTTTTCCACACTAATACAAGTGCAAAAGTGGTTTCCTGCACCAACACAAGTGCGAAAAGTGGTTTTTCAACACTAACAGAAGTGCGAAAAGTGGTTTTTCAACACTAACACAAGTGCGAAAAGTGTTTTTTCCACACTAATACAAGTGCAAAAGTGGTTTCCTGCACCAACACAAGTGCGAAAAGTGGTTTTTCAACACTAACACAAGTGCGAAAAGTGGTTTTTCAACACTATCACAAGTGCAAAAAGTGTTTTTTCCAAACTAATACAAGTGCAAAAGTGGTTTCCTGCACCAACACAAGTGCGAAAAGTGGTTTTTCAACAATAACACAATTGCGAAAATGGTTTTTCCACACTAACACAAGTGCGAAAAGTGTTTTTTCCACACTAATACAAGTGCAAAAGTGGTTTCCTGCACCAACACAAGTGCGAAAAGTGTTTTTTCAACACTAACACAGGTGCGAAAAGTGGTTTTTCAACACTAACACAAGTGCGAAAAGTGGTTTTTCAACACTAACACAACTGCGAAAAGTGGTTTTTCAACACTAACACAAGTGCGAAAAGTGGTTTTTCCACACTAATACAAGTGCAAAAGTGGTTTCCTTCACCAACACAAGTGCAAAAAGTGGTTTTTCAACACTAACACAAGTGCGAAAAGTGGTTTTTCAACACTATCACAAGTGCAAAAAGTGTTTTTTCCACACTAATACAAGTGCAAAAGTGGTTTCCTGCACCAACACAAGTGCGAAAAGTGGTTTTTCAACACTAACACAAGTGCGAAAAGTGGTTCTTCAACACTAACACAAGTGCGAAAAGTGGTTTTTCAACACTATCACAAGTGCAAAAAGTGTTTTTCCAAACTAATACAAGTGCAAAAGTGGTTTCCTGCACCAACACAAGTGCGAAAAGTGGTTTTTCAACACTAACACAAGTGCGAAAAGTGGTTTTTCAACAATAACACAAGTGCGAAAAGTGTTTTTTCTACACTAATACAAGTGCAAAAGTGGTTTCCTGCACCAACACATGTGCGAAAAGTGGTTTTTCAACACTAATACAAGTGCGAAAAGTGGTTTTTCAACACTAACACAAGTGCGAAAAGTGGTTTTTCAAAACTAACACAAGTGCGAAAAGTGGTTTTTCCACACTAATACAAGTGCAAAAGTGGTTTCCTGCACCAACACAAGTGCGAAAAGTGGTTTTTCAACACTAACACAAGTGCGAAAAGTGGTTTTTCAACACTATCACAAGTGCAAAAAGTGTTTTTTCCACACTAATACAAGTGCAAAAGTGGTTTCCTGCACCAACACAAGTGCGAAAAGTGGTTTTTCAACACTAACACAAGTGCGAAAAGTGGTTTTTCAACACTAACACAAGTGCGAAAAGTGGTTTTGCCACACTAATACAAGTGCAAAAGTGATTTCCTGCACCAACACAAGTGCGAAAAGTTGTTTTTCAACACTAACACAAGTGCGAAAAGTGGTTTTTCAACACTATCACAAGTGCAAAAAGTGTTTTTTCCACACTAATACAAGTCCAAAAGCGGTTTCCTGCACCAACAGAAGTGCAAAAAGTGGTTTTTCAACACTGACACAAGTGCGAAAAGTGGTTTTTCAACACTAACACAAGTGCGAATAGTGGGTTTTCCACACTAATACAAGTGCAAAAGTGGTTTCCTGCACCAACACAAGTGTGAAAAGTGGTTTTTCAACACTAACACAAGTGCGAAAAGTGGTTTTTCAACACTATCACAAGTGCAAAAAGTGTTTTTTCCACACTAATACATGTGCAAAAGTGGTTTCCTGCACCAACACAAGTGCGAAAAGTCGTTTTTCAACACTAACACAAGTGCGAAAAGTGGTTTTTCAACACTAACACAAGTGCAAAAAGTGGTTTTTCCACACTATTACAAGTGCCAAAGTGGTTTCCTGCACCAACACAAGTGCGAAAAGTGGTTTTTCAACACTAACACAAGTGCGAAAAGTGGTTTTTGAACACTATCACAAGTGCAAAAAGTGGTTTTTCCACACTAATACAAGTGCAAAAGTGGTTTCCTGCACCAACACAAGTGCGAAAAGTGGTTTTTCAACACTAACACAAGTGCGAAAAGTGGTTTTTCAACACTAACACAAGTGAGAAAAGTGTTTTTTCCACACTAATACAAGTGCAAAAGTGGTTTCCTGCACCAACACAAGTGCGAAAAGTGGTTTTTCAACACTAACACAAGTGCGAAAAGTGGTTTTTCAACACTAACACAAGTGCGAAAAGTGGTTTTTCAACACTAACACAAGTGCGAAAAGTGGTTTTTCCAACTAATACAAGTGCAAAAGTGGTTTCCTGCACCAACACATGTGCGAAAAGTGGTTTTTCAACACTAACACAAGTGCGAAAAGTGGTTTTTCAACACTATCACAAGTGCAAAAAGTGTTTTTTCCACACTAATACAAGTGCAAAAGTGGTTTCCTGCACCAACACAAGTGCGAAAAGTGGTTTTTCAACACTAACACAATTGCGAAAAGTGGTTTTTCCACACTAACACAAGTGCGAAAAGTGTTTTTTCCACACTAATACAAGTGCAAAAGTGGTTTCCTGCACCAACACAAGTGCGAAAAGTGGTTTTTCAACACTAACACAAGTGCGAAAAGTGGTTTTTCAACACTAACACAAGTGCGAAAAGTGGTTTTTCAACACTAACACAAGTGTGAAAAGTGGTTTTTCAACACTAACACAAGTGCGAAAAGTGGTTTTTCAACACCAACACAAGTGCGAAAAGTGGTTTTTCCACACTAATACAAGTGCAAAAGTGGTTCCTGCACCAACACAAGTGCGAAAAGTGGTTTTTCAACACTAACACAAGTGCGAAAAGTGGTTTTTCAACACTATCACAAGTGCAAAAAGTGTTTTTTCCACACGAATACAAGTGCAAAAGTGGTTTCCTGCACCAACACAAGTGCGAAAAGTGGTTTTTCAACACTAACACAAGTGCGAAAAGTGGTTTTTCAACACTATCACAAGTGCAAAAAGTGTTTTTTCCACACTAATACAAGTGCAAAAGTGGTTTCCTGCACCAACACAAGTGCGAAAAGTGGTTTTTCAACACAAACACAAGTGCGAAAAGTGGTTTTTCAACACTAACACAAGTGCGAAAAGTGGTTTTTCCACACTAATACAAGTGCAAAAGTGGTTTGCTGCACCAACACAAGTGCGAAAAGTTGTTTTTCAACACTAACACAAGTGCGAAAAGTGGTTTTTCAACACTATCACAAGTGCAAAAAGTGTTTTTTCCAAACTAATACAAGTGCAAAAGTGGTTTCCTGCACCAACACAAGTGCGAAAAGTGGTTTTTCAACACTAACACAATTGCGAAAAGTGGTTTTTCCACACTATCACAAGTGCGAAAAGTGTTTTTTCCACACTAATACAAGTGCAAAAGTGGTTTCCTGCACCAACACAAGTGCGAAAAGTGGTTTTTCAACACTAACACAAGTGCGAAAAGTGGTTTTTCAACACTAACACAAGTGCGAAAAGTGGTTTTTCAACACTAACACAAGTGCGAAAAGTGGTTTTTCAACACTAACACAAGTGCGAAAAGTGGTTTTTCCACACTAATACAAGTGCAAAAGTGGTTTCCTGCACCAACACAAGTGCAAAAAGTGGTTTTTCAACACTAACACAAGTGCGAAAAGTGGTTTTTCAACACTATCACAAGTGCAAAAAGTGTTTTTTCCACACTAATACAAGTGCAAAAGTGGTTTCCTGCACCAACACAAGTGCGAATAGTGGTTTTTCAACACTAACACAAGTGCGAAAAGTGGTTTTTCAACACTAACACAAGTGCGAAAAGTGGTTTTTCAACACTATCACAAGTGCAAAAAGTGTTTTTCCAAACTAATACAAGTGCAAAAGTGGTTTCCTGCACCAACACAAGTGCGAAAAGTGGTTTTTCAACACTAACACAAGTGCGAAAAGTGGTTTTTCAACAATAACACAAGTGCGAAAAGTGTTTTTTCAACACTAATACAAGTGCAAAAGTGGTTTCCTGCACCAACACATGTGCGAAAAGTGGTTTTTCAACACTAACACAAGTGCGAAAAGTGGTTTTTCAACACTAACACAAGTGCGAAAAGTGGTTTTTCAAAACTAACACAAGTGCGAAAAGTGGTTTTTCCACAGTAATACAAGTGCAAAAGTGGTTTCCTGCACCAACACAAGTGCGAAAAGTGGTTTTTCAACACTAACACAAGTGCGAAAAGTGGTTTTTCAACACTATCACAAGTGCAAAAAGTGTTTTTTCCACACTAATACAAGTGCAAAAGTGGTTTCCTGCACCAACGCAAGTGCGAAAAGTGGTTTTTCAACACTAACACAAGTGCGAAAAGTGGTTTTTCAACACTAACACATGTGCGAAAAGTGGTTTTTCCACACTAATACAAGTGCAAAAGTGATTTCCTGCACCAACACAAGTGCGAAAAGTTGTTTTTCAACACTAACACAAGTGTGAAAAGTGGTTTGTCAACACTATCACAAGTGCAAAAAGTGTTTTTTCCACACTAATACAAGTCCAAAAGCGGTTTCCTGCACCAACAGAAGTGCAAAAAGTGGTTTTTCAACACTGACACAAGTGCGAAAAGTGGTTTTTCAACACTAACACAAGTGCGAATAGTGGGTTTTCCACACTAATACAAGTGCAAAAGTGGTTTCCTGCACCAACACAAGTGCGAAAAGTGGTTTTTCAACACTAACACAAGTGCGAAAAGTGGTTTTTCAACACTATCACAAGTGCAAAAAGTGTTTTTTCCACACTAATACAAGTGCAAAAGTGGTTTCCTGCACCAACACAAGTGCGAAAAGTCGTTTTTCAACACTAACACAAGTGCGAAAAGTGGTTTTTCAACACTAACACAAGTGCAAAAAGGGGTTTTTCCACACTATTACAAGTGCCAAAGTGGTTTCCTGCACCAACACAAGTGCGAAAAGTGGTTTTTCAACACCAACACAAGTGCGAAAAGTGGTTTTTGAACACTATCACAAGTGCAAAAAGTGGTTTTTCCACACTAATACAAGTGCAAAAGTGGTTTCCTGCACCAACACAAGTGCGAAAAGTGGTTTTTCAACACTAACACAAGTGCGAAAAGTGGTTTTTCAACACTAACACAAGTGCAAAAAGTGGTTTTTCAACACTAACACAAGTGCGAAAAGTGGTTTTCCACACTAATACAAGTGCAAAAGTGGTTTCCTGCACCAACACAAGTGCAAAAAGTGGTTTTTCAACACTAACACAAGTGCGAAAAGTGGTTTTTCAACACTATCACAAGTGCAAAAAGTGTTTTTTCCACACTAATACAAGTGCAAAAGTGGTTTCCTGCACCAACACAAGTGCGAAAAGTGGTTTTTCAACACTAACACAATTGCGAAAAGTGGTTTTTCCACACTAACACAAGTGCGAAAAGTGTTTTTTCCACACTAATACAAGTGCAAAAGTGGTTTCCTGCACCAACACAAGTGCGAAAAGTGGTTTTTCAACACTAACACAAGTGCGAAAAGTGGTTTTTCAACACTAACACAAGTGCGAAAAGTGGTTTTTCAACACTAACACAAGTGTGAAAAGTGGTTTTTCAACACTAACACAAGTGCGAAAAGTGGTTTTTCAACACCAATACAAGTGCGAAAAGTGGTTTTTCCACACTAATACAAGTGCAAAAGTGGTTCCTGCACCAACACAAGTGCGAAAAGTGGTTTTTCAACACTAACACAAGTGCGAAAAGTGGTTTTTCAACACTATCACAAGTGCAAAAAGTGTTTTTTCCACACGAATACAAGTGCAAAAGTGGTTTCCTGCACCAACACAAGTGCGAAAAGTGGTTTTTCAACACTAACACAAGTGCGAAAAGTGGTTTTTCAACACTATCACAAGTGCAAAAAGTGTTTTTTCCACACTAATACAAGTGCAAAAGTGGTTTCCTGCACCAACACAAGTGCGAAAAGTGGTTTTTCAACACTAACACAAGTGCGAAAAGTGGTTTTTCAACACTATCACAAGTGCAAAAAGTGTTTTTTCCACACTAATACAAGTGCAAAAGTGGTTTCCTGCACCAACACAAGTGCGAAAAGTGGTTTTTCAACCTAACACAAGTGCGAAAGTGGTTTTCAACACTAACACAAGTGCGAAAAGTGGTTTTTCAACACTAACACAAGTGCGAAAAGTGGTTTTTCCAACTAATACAAGTGCAAAAGTGGTTTCCTGCACCAACACATGTGCGAAAAGTGGTTTTTCAACACTAACACAAGTGCGAAAAGTGGTTTTTCAACACTATCACAAGTGCAAAAAGTGTTTTTTCCACACTAATACAAGTGCAAAAGTGGTTTCCTGCACCAACACAAGTGCGAAAAGTGGTTTTTCAACACTAACACAATTGCGAAAAGTGGTTTTTCCACACTAACACAAGTGCAAAAAGTGTTTTTTCACACTAATACAAGTGCAAAAGTGGGTTTCCTGCACCAACACAAGTGCGAAAAGTGGTTTTTCAACACTAACACAAGTGCGAAAAGTGGTTTTTCAACACTAACACAAGTGCGAAAAGTGGTTTTTCAACACTAACACAAGTGTGAAAAGTGGTTTTTCAACACTAACACAAGTGCGAAAAGTGGTTTTTCAACACCAACACAGTGCGAAAAGTGGTTTTTCCACACTAATACAAGTGCAAAAGTGGTTCCTGCACCAACACAAGTGCGAAAAGTGGTTTTTCAACACTAACACAAGTGCGAAAAGTGGTTTTTCCACACTAATACAAGTGCAAAAGTGGTTTCCTGCACCAACACAAGTGCGAAAAGTGGTTTTTCAACACTAACACAAGTGCGAAATGTGGTTTTTCCACACTAATACAAGTGCAAAAGTGATTTCCTGCACCAACACAAGTGCGAAAAGTTGTTTTTCAACACTAACACAAGTGCGAAAAGTGGTTTGTCAAAACTATCACAAGTGCAAAAAGTGTTTTTTCCACACTAATACAAGTCCAAAAGCGGTTTCCTGCACCAACAGAAGTGCAAAAAGTGGTTTTTCAACATTGACACAAGTGCGAAAAGTGGTTTTTCAACACTAACACAAGTGCGAATAGTGCGTTTTCCACACTAATACAAGTGCAAAAGTGGTTTCCTGCACCAACACAAGTGCGAAAAGTGGTTTTTCAACACTAACACAAGTGCGAAAAGTGGTTTTTCAACACTATCACAAGTGCAAAAAGTGTTTTTCCACACTAATACAAGTGCAAAAGTGGTTTCCTGCACCAACACAAGTGCGAAAAGTCGTTTTTCAACACTAACACAAGTGCGAAAAGTGGTTTTTCAACACTAACACAAGTGCAAAAAGTGGTTTTTCCACACTATTACAAGTGCCAAAGTGGTTTCCTGCACCAACACAAGTGCGAAAAGTGGTTTTTCAACACCAACACAAGTGCGAAAAGTGGTTTTTGAACACTATCACAAGTGCAAAAAGTGGTTTTTCCACACTAATACAAGTGCAAAAGTGGTTTCCTGCACCAACACAAGTGCGAAAAGTGGTTTTTCAACACTAACACAAGTGCGAAAAGTGGTTTTTCAACACTAACACAAGTGCGAAAAGTGTTTTTTCCACACTAATACAAGTGCAAAAGTGGTTTCCTGCACCAACACAAGTGCGAAAAGTGGTTTTTCAACACTAACACAAGTGCGAAAAGTGTTTTTTCAACACTAACACAAGTGCGAAAAGTGGTTTTTCAACACTAACACAAGTGCAAAAAGTGGTTTTCCACACTAATACAAGTGCAAAAGTGGTTTCCTGCACCAACACAAGTGCAAAAAGTGGTTTTTCAACACTAACACAAGTGCGAAAAGTGGTTTTTCAACACTATCACAAGTGCAAAAAGTGTTTTTTCCACACTAATACAAGTGCAAAAGTGGTTTCCTGCACCAACACAAGTGCGAAAAGTGGTTTTTCAACACTAACACAATTGCGAAAAGTGGTTTTCCACACTAACACAAGTGCGAAAAGTGTTTTTTCCACACTAATACAAGTGCAAAAGTGGTTTCCTGCACCAACACAAGTGCGAAAAGTGGTTTTTCAACACTAACACAAGTGCGAAAAGTGGTTTTTCAACACTAACACAAGTGCGAAAAGTGGTTTTTCAACACTAACACAGGTGTGAAAAGTGGTTTTTCAACACTAACACAAGTGCGAAAAGTGGTTTTTCAACACCAACACAAGTGCGAAAAGTGGTTTTTCCACACTAATACAAGTGCAAAAGTGGTTCCTGCACCAACACAAGTGCGAAAAGTGGTTTTTCAACACTAACACAAGTGCGAAAAGTGGTTTTTCAACACTATCACAAGTGCAAAAAGTGTTTTTTCCACACGAATACAAGTGCAAAAGTGGATTCCTGCACCAACACAAGTGCGAAAAGTGGTTTTTCAACCCTAACACAAGTGCGAAAAGTGGTTTTTCAACACTATCACAAGTGCAAAAAGTGTTTTTTCCACACTAATACAAGTGCAAAAGTGGTTTCCTGCACCAACACAAGTGCGAAAAGTGGTTTTTCAACACTAACAGAAGTGCGAAAAGTGGTTTTCAACACTAACACAAGTGCGAAAAAGTGTTTTTTCCACACTAATACAAGTGCAAAAGTGGTTTCCTGCACCAACACAAGTGCGAAAAGTGGTTTTTCAACACTAACACAAGTGCGAAAAGTGGTTTTTCAACACTAACACAAGTGCGAAAAGTGGTTTTTCAACACTAACACAGGTGTGAAAAGTGGTTTTTCAACACTAACACAAGTGCGAAAAGTGGTTTTTCAACACCAACACAAGTGCGAAAAGTGGTTTTTCCACACTATACAAGTGCAAAAGTGGTTCCTGCACCAACACAAGTGCGAAAAGTGGTTTTTCAACACTAACACAAGTGCGAAAAGTGGTTTTTCAACACTATCACAAGTGCAAAAGTGTTTTTTCCACACGAATACAAGTGCAAAAGTGGATTCCTGCACCAACACAAGTGCGAAAAGTGGTTTTTTCAACCCTAACACAAGTGCGAAAAGTGGTTTTTCAACACTATCACAAGTGCAAAAAGTGTTTTTTCCACACTAATACAAGTGCAAAAGTGGTTTCCTGCACCAACACAAGTGCGAAAAGTGGTTTTTCAACACTAACAGAAGTGCGAAAAGTGGTTTTTCAACACTAACACAAGTGCGAAAAGTGTTTTTTCCACACTAATACAAGTGCAAAAGTGGTTTCCTGCACCAACACAAGTGCGAAAAGTGGTTTTTCAACACTAACACAAGTGCGAAAAGTGGTTTTTCAACACTATCACAAGTGCAAAAAGTGTTTTTTCCAAACTAATACAAGTGCAAAAGTGGTTTCCTGCACCAACACAAGTGCGAAAAGTGGTTTTTCAACAATAACACAATTGCGAAAATGGTTTTTCCACACTAACACAAGTGCGAAAAGTGTTTTTTCCACACTAATACAAGTGCAAAAGTGGTTTCCTGCACCAACACAAGTGCGAAAAGTGTTTTTTCAACACTAACACAAGTGCGAAAAGTGGTTTTTTCAACACTAACACAAGTGCGAAAAGTGGTTTTTCAACACTAACACAACTGCGAAAAGTGGTTTTTCACACTAACACAAGTGCGAAAAGTGGTTTTTCCACACTAATACAAGTGCAAAAGTGGTTTCCTTCACCAACACAAGTGCAAAAAGTGGTTTTTCAACACTAACACAAGTGCGAAAAGTGTTTTTCAACACTATCACAAGTGCAAAAAGTGTTTTTTCCACACTAATACAAGTGCAAAAGTGGTTTCCTGCACCAACACAAGTGCGAAAAGTGGTTTTTCAACACTAACACAAGTGCGAAAAGTGGTTCTTCAACACTAACACAAGTGCGAAAGTGGTTTTTCAACACTATCACAAGTGCAAAAAGTGTTTTTCCAAACTAATACAAGTGCAAAAGTGGTTTCCTGCACCAACACAAGTGCGAAAAGTGGTTTTTCAACACTAACACAAGTGCGAAAAGTGGTTTTTCAACAATAACACAAGTGCGAAAAGTGTTTTTTCTACACTAATACAAGTGCAAAAGTGGTTTCCTGCACCAACACATGTGCGAAAAGTGGTTTTTCAACACTAATACAAGTGCGAAAAGTGGTTTTTCAACACTAACACAAGTGCGAAAAGTGGTTTTTCAAAACTAACACAAGTGCGAAAAGTGGTTTTTCCACACTAATACAAGTGCAAAAGTGGTTTCCTGCACCAACACAAGTGCGAAAAGTGGTTTTTCAACACTAACACAAGTGCGAAAAGTGGTTTTTCAACACTATCACAAGTGCAAAAAGTGTTTTTTTCCACACTAATACAAGTGCAAAAGTGGTTTCCTGCACCAACACAAGTGCGAAAAGTGGTTTTTCAACACTAACACAAGTGCGAAAAGTGGTTTTTCAACACTAACACAAGTGCGAAAAGTGGTTTTGCCACACTAATACAAGTGCAAAAGTGATTTCCTGCACCAACACAAGTGCGAAAAGTTGTTTTTCAACACTAACACAAGTGCGAAAAGTGGTTTTTCAACACTATCACAAGTGCAAAAAGTGTTTTTTCCACACTAATACAAGTCCAAAAGCGGTTTCCTGCACCAACAGAAGTGCAAAAAGTGGTTTTTCAACACTGACACAAGTGCGAAAAGTGGTTTTTCAACACTAACACAAGTGCGAATAGTGGGGTTTTCCACACTAATACAAGTGCAAAAGTGGTTTCCTGCACCAACACAAGTGTGAAAAGTGGTTTTTCAACACTAACACAAGTGCGAAAAGTGGTTTTTCAACACTATCACAAGTGCAAAAAGTGTTTTTTCCACACTAATACATGTGCAAAAGTGGTTTCCTGCACCAACACAAGTGCGAAAAGTCGTTTTTCAACACTAACACAAGTGCGAAAAGTGGTTTTTTCAACACTAACACAAGTGCAAAAAGTGGTTTTTCCACACTATTACAAGTGCCAAAGTGGTTTCCTGCACCAACACAAGTGCGAAAAGTGGTTTTTCAACACTAACACAAGTGCGAAAAGTGGTTTTTGAACACTATCACAAGTGCAAAAAGTGGTTTTTCCACACTAATACAAGTGCAAAAGTGGTTTCCTGCACCAACACAAGTGCGAAAAGTGGTTTTTCAACACTAACACAAGTGCGAAAAGTGGTTTTTCAACACTAACACAAGTGAGAAAAGTGTTTTTTCCACACTAATACAAGTGCAAAAGTGGTTTCCTGCACCAACACAAGTGCGAAAAGTGGTTTTTCACACTAACACAAGTGCGAAAAGTGGTTTTTCAACACTAACACAAGTGCGAAAAGTGGTTTTTCAACACTAACACAAGTGCGAAAAGTGGTTTTTCCAACTAATACAAGTGCAAAAGTGGTTTCCTGCACCAACACATGTGCGAAAAGTGGTTTTTCAACACTAACACAAGTGCGAAAAGTGGTTTTTCAACACTATCACAAGTGCAAAAAGTGTTTTTTCCACACTAATACAAGTGCAAAAGTGGTTTCCTGCACCAACACAAGTGCGAAAAGTGGTTTTTCAACACTAACACAATTGCGAAAAGTGGTTTTTCCACACTAACACAAGTGCGAAAAGTGTTTTTTCCACACTAATACAAGTGCAAAAGTGGTTTCCTGCACCAACACAAGTGCGAAAAGTGGTTTTTCAACACTAACACAAGTGCGAAAAGTGGTTTTTCAACACTAACACAAGTGCGAAAAGTGGTTTTTCAACACTAACACAAGTGTGAAAAGTGGTTTTTCAACACTAACACAAGTGCGAAAAGTGGTTTTTCAACACCAACACAAGTGCGAAAAGTGGTTTTTCCACACTAATACAAGTGCAAAAGTGGTTCCTGCACCAACACAAGTGCGAAAAGTGGTTTTTCAACACTAACACAAGTGCGAAAAGTGGTTTTTCAACACTATCACAAGTGCAAAAAGTGTTTTTTCCACACGAATACAAGTGCAAAAGTGGTTTCCTGCACCAACACAAGTGCGAAAAGTGGTTTTTCAACACTAACACAAGTGCGAAAAGTGGTTTTTCAACACTATCACAAGTGCAAAAAGTGTTTTTTCCACACTAATACAAGTGCAAAAGTGGTTTCCTGCACCAACACAAGTGCGAAAAGTGGTTTTTCAACACAAACACAAGTGCGAAAAGTGGTTTTTCAACACTAACACAAGTGCGAAAAGTGGTTTTTCCACACTAATACAAGTGCAAAAGTGGTTTGCTGCACCAACACAAGTGCGAAAAGTTGTTTTTCAACACTAACACAAGTGCGAAAAGTGGTTTTTCAACACTATCACAAGTGCAAAAAGTGTTTTTTCCAAACTAATACAAGTGCAAAAGTGGTTTCCTGCACCAACACAAGTGCGAAAAGTGGTTTTTCAACACTAACACAAGTGCGAAAAGTGGTTTTTCAACACTAACACAAGTGCGAAAAGTGGTTTTTCAACACTAACACAAGTGCGAAAAGTGGTTTTTCAACACTAACACAAGTGCGAAAAGTGGTTTTTCCACACTAATACAAGTGCAAAAGTGGTTTCCTGCACCAACACAAGTGCAAAAAGTGGTTTTTCAACACTAACACAAGTGCGAAAAGTGGTTTTTCAACACTATCACAAGTGCAAAAAGTGTTTTTTCCACACTAATACAAGTGCAAAAGTGGTTTCCTGCACCAACACAAGTGCGAATAGTGGTTTTTCAACACTAACACAAGTGCGAAAAGTGGTTTTTCAACACTAACACAAGTGCGAAAAGTGGTTTTTCAACACTATCACAAGTGCAAAAAGTGTTTTTCCAAACTAATACAAGTGCAAAAGTGGTTTCCTGCACCAACACAAGTGCGAAAAGTGGTTTTTCAACACTAACACAAGTGCGAAAAGTGGTTTTTCAACAATAACACAAGTGCGAAAAGTGTTTTTTCAACACTAATACAAGTGCAAAAGTGGTTTCCTGCACCAACACATGTGCGAAAAGTGGTTTTTCAACACTAACACAAGTGCGAAAAGTGGTTTTTCAACACTAACACAAGTGCGAAAAGTGGTTTTTCAAAACTAACACAAGTGCGAAAAGTGGTTTTTCCACAGTAATACAAGTGCAAAAGTGGTTTCCTGCACCAACACAAGTGCGAAAAGTGGTTTTTCAACACTAACACAAGTGCGAAAAGTGGTTTTTCAACACTATCACAAGTGCAAAAAGTGTTTTTTCCACACTAATACAAGTGCAAAAGTGGTTTCCTGCACCAACGCAAGTGCGAAAAGTGGTTTTTCAACACTAACACAAGTGCGAAAAGTGGTTTTTCAACACTAACACATGTGCGAAAAGTGGTTTTTCCACACTAATACAAGTGCAAAAGTGATTTCCTGCACCAACACAAGTGCGAAAAGTTGTTTTTCAACACTAACACAAGTGTGAAAAGTGGTTTGTCAACACTATCACAAGTGCAAAAAGTGTTTTTTCCACACTAATACAAGTCCAAAAGCGGTTTCCTGCACCAACAGAAGTGCAAAAAGTGGTTTTTCAACACTGACACAAGTGCGAAAAGTGGTTTTTCAACACTAACACAAGTGCGAATAGTGGGTTTTCCACACTAATACAAGTGCAAAAGTGGTTTCCTGCACCAACACAAGTGCGAAAAGTGGTTTTTCAACACTAACACAAGTGCGAAAAGTGGTTTTTCAACACTATCACAAGTGCAAAAAGTGTTTTTTCCACACTAATACAAGTGCAAAAGTGGTTTCCTGCACCAACACAAGTGCGAAAAGTCGTTTTTCAACACTAACACAAGTGCGAAAAGTGGTTTTTCAACACTAACACAAGTGCAAAAAGGGGTTTTTCCACACTATTACAAGTGCCAAAGTGGTTTCCTGCACCAACACAAGTGCGAAAAGTGGTTTTTCAACACCAACACAAGTGCGAAAAGTGGTTTTTGAACACTATCACAAGTGCAAAAAGTGGTTTTTCCACACTAATACAAGTGCAAAAGTGGTTTCCTGCACCAACACAAGTGCGAAAAGTGGTTTTTCAACACTAACACAAGTGCGAAAAGTGGTTTTTCAACACTAACACAAGTGCGAAAAGTGGTTTTTCAACACTAACACAAGTGCGAAAAGTGGTTTTCCACACTAATACAAGTGCAAAAGTGGTTTCCTGCACCAACACAAGTGCAAAAAGTGGTTTTTCAACACTAACACAAGTGCGAAAAGTGGTTTTTCAACACTATCACAAGTGCAAAAAGTGTTTTTTCCACACTAATACAAGTGCAAAAGTGGTTTCCTGCACCAACACAAGTGCGAAAAGTGGTTTTTCAACACTAACACAATTGCGAAAAGTGGTTTTTCCACACTAACACAAGTGCGAAAAGTGTTTTTTCCACACTAATACAAGTGCAAAAGTGGTTTCCTGCACCAACACAAGTGCGAAAAGTGGTTTTTCAACACTAACACAAGTGCGAAAAGTGGTTTTTCAACACTAACACAAGTGCGAAAAGTGGTTTTTCAACACTAACACAAGTGTGAAAAGTGGTTTTTCAACACTAACACAAGTGCGAAAAGTGGTTTTTCAACACCAACACAAGTGCGAAAAGTGGTTTTTCCACACTAATACAAGTGCAAAAGTGGTTCCTGCACCAACACAAGTGCGAAAAGTGGTTTTTCAACACTAACACAAGTGCGAAAAGTGGTTTTTCAACACTATCACAAGTGCAAAAAGTGTTTTTTCCACACGAATACAAGTGCAAAAGTGGTTTCCTGCACCAACACAAGTGCGAAAAGTGGTTTTTCAACACTAACACAAGTGCGAAAAGTGGTTTTTCAACACTATCACAAGTGCAAAAAGTGTTTTTTCCACACTAATACAAGTGCAAAAGTGGTTTCCTGCACCAACACAAGTGCGAAAAGTGGTTTTTCAACACTAACAGAAGTGCGAAAAGTGGTTTTTCAACACTAACACAAGTGCGAAAAGTGTTTTTTCCACACTAATACAAGTGCAAAAGTGGTTTCCTGCACCAACACAAGTGCGAAAAGTGGTTTTTCAACACTAACACAAGTGCGAAAAGTGGTTTTTCAACACTATCACAAGTGCAAAAAGTGTTTTTTCCAAACTAATACAAGTGCAAAAGTGGTTTCCTGCACCAACACAAGTGCGAAAAGTGGTTTTTCAACACTAACACAATTGCGAAAAGTGGTTTTTCCACACTAACACAAGTGCGAAAAGTGTTTTTCCCACACTAATACAAGTGCAAAAGTGGTTTCCTGCACCAACACAAGTGCGAAAAGTGGTTTTTCAACACTAACACAAGTGCGAAAAGTGGTTTTTCAACACTAACACAAGTGCAAAAAGTGGTTTTTCAACACTAACACAAGTGCGAAAAGTGGTTTTTCAACACTAACACAAGTGCGAAAAGTGGTTTTTCCACACTAATACAAGTGCAAAAGTGGTTTCCTGCACCAACACAAGTGCAAAAAGTGGTTTTTCAACACTAACACAAGTGCGAAAAGTGGTTTTTCAACACTATCACAAGTGCAAAAAGTGTTTTTTCCACACTAATACAAGTGCAAAAGTGGTTTCCTGCACCAACACAAGTGCGAATAGTGGTTTTTCAACACTAACACAAGTGCGAAAAGTGGTTTTTCAACACTAACACAAGTGCGAAAAGTGGTTTTTCAACACTATCACAAGTGCAAAAAGTGTTTTTCCAAACTAATACAAGTGCAAAAGTGGTTTCCTGCACCAACACAAGTGCGAAAAGTGGTTTTTCAACACTAACACAAGTGCGAAAAGTGGTTTTTCAACAATAACACAAGTGCGAAAAGTGTTTTTTCCACACTAATACAAGTGCAAAAGTGGTTTCCTGCACCAACACATGTGCGAAAAGTGGTTTTTCAACACTAACACAAGTGCGAAAAGTGGTTTTTCAACACTAACACAAGTGCGAAAAGTGGTTTTTCAAAACTAACACAAGTGCGAAAAGTGGTTTTTCCACAGTAATACAAGTGCAAAAGTGGTTTCCTGCACCAACACAAGTGCGAAAAGTGTTTTTTCAACACTAACACAAGTGCGAAAAGTGGTTTTTCAACACTATCACAAGTGCAAAAAGTGTTTTTTCCACACTAATACAAGTGCAAAAGTGGTTTCCTGCACCAACACAAGTGCGAAAAGTGGTTTTTCAACACTAACACAAGTGCGAAAAGTGGTTTTTCAACACTAACACAAGTGCGAAAAGTGGTTTTTCCACACTAATACAAGTGCAAAAGTGATTTCCTGCACCAACACAAGTGCGAAAAGTTGTTTTTCAACACTAACACAAGTGCGAAAAGTGGTTTGTCAACACTATCACAAGTGCAAAAAGTGTTTTTTCCACACTAATACAAGTCCAAAAGCGGTTTCCTGCACGAACAGAAGTGCAAAAAGTGGTTTTTCAACACTGACACAAGTGCGAAAAGTGGTTTTTCAACACTAACACAAGTGCGAATAGTGGGTTTTCCACACTAATACAAGTGCAAAAGTGGTTTCCTGCACCAACACAAGTGCGAAAAGTGGTTTTTCAACACTAACACAAGTGCGAAAAGTGGTTTTTCAACACTATCACAAGTGCAAAAAGTGTTTTTTCCACACTAATACAAGTGCAAAAGTGGTTTCCTGCACCAACACAAGTGCGAAAAGTCGTTTTTCAACACTAACACAAGTGCGAAAAGTGGTTTTTCAACACTAACACAAGTGCAAAAAGTGGTTTTTCCACACTATTACAAGTGCCAAAGTGGTTTCCTGCACCAACACAAGTGCGAAAAGTGGTTTTTCAACACCAACACAAGTGCGAAAAGTGGTTTTTGAACACTATCACAAGTGCAAAAAGTGGTTTTTCCACACTAATACAAGTGCAAAAGTGGTTTCCTGCACCAACACAAGTGCGAAAAGTGGTTTTTCAACACTAACACAAGTGCGAAAAGTGGTTTTTCAACACTAACACAAGTGCGAAAAGTGTTTTTTCCACACTAATACAAGTGCAAAAGTGGTTTCCTGCACCAACACAAGTGCGAAAAGTGGTTTTTCAACACTAACACAAGTGCGAAAAGTGTTTTTTCAACACTAACACAAGTGCGAAAAGTGGTTTTTCAACACTAACACAAGTGCGAAAAGTGGTTTTCCACACTAATACAAGTGCAAAAGTGGTTTCCTGCACCAACACAAGTGCAAAAAGTGGTTTATCAACACTAACACAAGTGCGAAAAGTGGTTTTTCAACACTATCACAAGTGCAAAAAGTGTTTTTTCCACACTAATACAAGTGCAAAAGTGGTTTCCTGCACCAACACAAGTGCGAAAAGTGGTTTTTCAACACTAACACAATTGCGAAAAGTGGTTTTTCCACACTAACACAAGTGCGAAAAGTGTTTTTTCCACACTAATACAAGTGCAAAAGTGGTTTCCTGCACCAACACAAGTGCGAAAAGTGGTTTTTCAACACTAACACAAGTGCGAAAAGTGGTTTTTCAACACTAACACAAGTGCGAAAAGTGGTTTTTCAACACTAACACAAGTGTGAAAAGTGGTTTTTCAACACTAACACAAGTGCGAAAAGTGGTTTTTCAACACCAACACAAGTGCGAAAAGTGGTTTTTCCACACTAATACAAGTGCAAAAGTGGTTCCTGCACCAACACAAGTGCGAAAAGTGGTTTTTCAACACTAACACAAGTGCGAAAAGTGGTTTTTCAACACTATCACAAGTGCAAAAAGTGTTTTTTCCACACGAATACAAGTGCAAAAGTGGTTTCCTGCACCAACACAAGTGCGAAAAGTGGTTTTTCAACACTAACACAAGTGCGAAAAGTGGTTTTTCAACACTATCACAAGTGCAAAAAGTGTTTTTTCCACACTAATACAAGTGCAAAAGTGGTTTCCTGCACCAACACAAGTGCGAAAAGTGGTTTTTCAACACTAACAGAAGTGCGAAAAGTGGTTTTTCAACACTAACACAAGTGCGAAAAGTGTTTTTTCCACACTAATACAAGTGCAAAAGTGGTTTCCTGCACCAACACAAGTGCGAAAAGTGGTTTTTCAACACTAACACAAGTGCGAAAAGTGGTTTTTCAACACTATCACAAGTGCAAAAAGTGTTTTTTCCAAACTAATACAAGTGCAAAAGTGGTTTCCTGCACCAGCACAAGTGCGAAAAGTGGTTTTTCAACACTAACACAATTGCGAAAAGTGGTTTTTCCACACTAACACAAGTGCGAAAAGTGTTTTTTCCACACTAATACAAGTGCAAAAGTGGTTTCCTGCACCAACACAAGTGCGAAAAGTGGTTTTTCAACACTAACACAAGTGCGAAAAGTGTTTTTTCAACACTAACACAAGTGCGAAAAGTGGTTTTCCAACACTAACACAAGTGCAAAAAGTGGTTTTCCACACTAATACAAGTGCAATAGTGGTTTCCTGCACCAACACAAGTGCAAAAAGTGGTTTTTCAACACTAACACAAGTGCGAAAAGTGGTTTTTCAACACTATCACAAGTGCAAAAAGTGTTTTTTCCACACTAATACAAGTGCAAAAGTGGTTTCCTGCACCAACACAAGTGCGAAAAGTGGTTTTTCAACACTAACACAATTGCGAAAAGTGGTTTTCCACACTAACACAAGTGCGAAAAGTGTTTTTTCCACACTAATACAAGTGCAAAAGTGGTTTCCTGCACCAACACAAGTGCGAAAAGTGGTTTTTCAACACTAACACAAGTGCGAAAAGTGGTTTTTCAACACTAACACAAGTGCGAAAAGTGGTTTTTCAACACTAACACAGGTGTGAAAAGTGATTTTTCAACACTAACACAAGTGCGAAAAGTGGTTTTTCAACACCAACACAAGTGCGAAAAGTGGTTTTTCCACACTAATACAAGTGCAAAAGTGGTTCCTGCACCAACACAAGTGCGAAAATGGTTTTTCAACACTAACACAAGTGCGAAAAGTGGTTTTTCAACACTATCACAAGTGCAAAAAGTGTTTTTTCCACACGAATACAAGTGCAAAAGTGGATTCCTGCACCAACACAAGTGCGAAAAGTGGTTTTTCAACCCTAACACAAGTGCGAAAAGTGGTTTTTCAACACTATCACAAGTGCAAAAAGTGTTTTTTCCACACTAATACAAGTGCAAAAGTGGTTTCCTGCACCAACACAAGTGCGAAAAGTGGTTTTTCAACACTAACAGAAGTGCGAAAAGTGGTTTTTCAACACTAACACAAGTGCGAAAAGTGTTTTTTCCACACTAATACAAGTGCAAAAGTGGTTTCCTGCACCAACACAAGTGCGAAAAGTGGTTTTTCAACACTAACACAAGTGCGAAAAGTGGTTTTTCAACACTATCACAAGTGCAAAAAGTGTTTTTTCCAAACTAATACAAGTGCAAAAGTGGTTTCCTGCACCAACACAAGTGCGAAAAGTGGTTTTTCAACACTAACACAATTGCGAAAATGGTTTTTCCACACTAACACAAGTGCGAAAAGTGTTTTTTCCACACTAATACAAGTGCAAAAGTGGTTTCCTGCACCAACACAAGTGCGAAAAGTGTTTTTTCAACACTAACACAAGTGCGAAAAGTGGTTTTTCAACACTAACACAAGTGCGAAAAGTGGTTTTTCAACACTAACACAACTGCGAAAAGTGGTTTTTCAACACTAACACAAGTGCGAAAAGTGGTTTTTCCACACTAATACAAGTGCAAAAGTGGTTTCCTTCACCAACACAAGTGCAAAAAGTGGTTTTTCAACACTAACACAAGTGCGAAAAGTGGTTTTTCAACACTATCACAAGTGCAAAAAGTGTTTTTTCCACACTAATACAAGTGCAAAAGTGGTTTCCTGCACCAACACAAGTGCGAAAAGTGGTTTTTCAACACTAACACAAGTGCGAAAAGTGGTTCTTCAACACTAACACAAGTGCGAAAAGTGGTTTTTCAACACTATCACAAGTGCAAAAAGTGTTTTTCCAAACTAATACAAGTGCAAAAGTGGTTTCCTGCACCAACACAAGTGCGAAAAGTGGTTTTTCAACACTAACACAAGTGCGAAAAGTGGTTTTTCAACAATAACACAAGTGCGAAAAGTGTTTTTTCTACACTAATACAAGTGCAAAAGTGGTTTCCTGCACCAACACATGTGCGAAAAGTGGTTTTTCAACACTAATACAAGTGCGAAAAGTGGTTTTTCAACACTAACACAAGTGCGAAAAGTGGTTTTTCAAAACTAACACAAGTGCGAAAAGTGGTTTTTCCACAGTAATACAAGTGCAAAAGTGGTTTCCTGCACCAACACAAGTGCGAAAACTGGTTTTTCAACACTAACACAAGTGCGAAAAGTGGTTTTTCAACACTATCACAAGTGCAAAAAGTGTTTTTTCCACACTAATACAAGTGCAAAAGTGGTTTCCTGCACCAACACAAGTGCGAAAAGTGGTTTTTCAACACTAACACAAGTGCGAAAAGTGGTTTTTCAACACTAGCACAAGTGCGAAAAGTGGTTTTGCCACACTAATACAAGTGCAAAAGTGATTTCCTGCACCAACACAAGTGCGAAAAGTTGTTTTTCAACACTAACACAAGTGCGAAAAGTGGTTTTTGAACACTATCACAAGTGCAAAAAGTGGTTTTTCCACACTAATACAAGTGCAAAAGTGGTTTCCTGCACCAACACAAGTGCGAAAAGTGGTTTTTCAACACTAACACAAGTGCGAAAAGTGGTTTTTCAACACTAACACAAGTGAGAAAAGTGTTTTTTCCACACTAATACAAGTGCAAAAGTGGTTTCCTGCACCAACACAAGTGCGAAAAGTGGTTTTTCAACACTAACACAAGTGCGAAAAGTGGTTTTTCAACACTAACACAAGTGCGAAAAGTGGTTTTTCAACACTAACACAAGTGCGAAAAGTGGTTTTTCCACACCAATACAAGTGCAAAAGTGGTTTCCTGCACCAACACATGTGCGAAAAGTGGTTTTTCAACACTAACACAAGTGCGAAAAGTGGTTTTTCAACACTATCACAAGTGCAAAAAGTGTTTTTTCCACACGAATACAAGTGCAAAAGTGGTTTCCTGCACCAACACAAGTGCGAAAAGTGGTTTTTCAACACTAACACAAGTGCGAAAAGTGGTTTTTCAACACTATCACACGTGCAAAAAGTGTTTTTTCCACACTAATACAAGTGCAAAAGTGGTTTCCTGCACTAACACAAGTGCGAAAAGTGGTTTTTCAACACTAACAGAAGTGCGAAAAGTGGTTTTTCAACACTAACACAAGTGCGAAAAGTGTTTTTTCCACACTAATACAAGTGCAAAAGTGGTTTCCTGCACCAACACAAGTGCGAAAAGTGGTTTTTCAACACTAACACAAGTGCGAAAAGTGGTTTTTCAACACTATCACAAGTGCAAAAAGTGTTTTTTCCAAACTAATACAAGTGCAAAAGTGGTTTCCTGCACCAACACAAGTGCGAAAAGTGGTTTTTCAACACTAACACAATTGCGAAAAGTGGTTTTTCCACACTAACACATGTGCGAAAAGTGTTTTTTCCACACTAATACAAGTGCAAAAGTGGTTTCCTGCACCAACACAAGTGCGAAAAGTGGTTTTTCAACACTAACACGAGTGCGAAAAGTGGTTTTTCAACACTAACACAAGTGCGAAAAGTGGTTTTTCAACACTAACACAAGTGCGAAAAGTGGTTTTTCAACACTAACACAAGTGCGAAAAGTGGTTTTTCCACACTAATACAAGTGCAAAAGTGGTTTCCTGCACCAACACAAGTGCAAAAAGTGGTTTTTCAACACTAACACAAGTGCGAAAAGTGGTTTTTCAACACTACCACAAGTGCAAAAAGTGTTTTTTCCACACTAATACAAGTGCAAAAGTGGTTTCCTGCACCAACACAAGTGCGAAAAGTGGTTTTTCAACACTAACACAAGTGCGAAAAGTGGTTTTTCAACACTAACACAAGTGCGAAAAGTGGTTTTTCAACACTAACACAAGTGCGAAAAGTGGTTTTTCAACACTATCACAAGTGCAAAAAGTGTTTTTTCCAAACTAATACAAGTGCAAAAGTGGTTTCCTGCACCAACACAAGTGCGAAAAGTGGTTTTTCAACATTAACACAATTGCGAAAAGTGGTTTTTCCACACTAACACAAGTGCGAAAAGTGGTTTCCTGCACCAACACAAGTGCGAAAAGTGGTTTTTCAACACTAACACAATTGCGAAAAGTGGTTTTTCCACACTAACACAAGTGCGAAAAGTGTTTTTTCCACACTAATACAAGTGCAAAAGTGGTTTCCTGCACCAACACAAGTGCGAAAAGTGGGTTTTCAACACTAACACGAGTGCGAAAAGTGGTTTTTCAACACTAACACAAGTGCGAAAAGTGGTTTTTCAACACTAACACAAGTGCGAAAAGTGGTTTTTCAACACTAACACAAGTGCGAAAAGTGGTTTTTCCACACTAATACAAGTGCAAAAGTGGTTTCCTGCACCAACACAAGTGCAAAAAGTGGTTTTTCAACACTAACACAAGTGCGAAAAGTGGTTTTTCAACACTACCACAAGTGCAAAAAGTGTTTTTTCCACACTAATACAAGTGCAAAAGTGGTTTCCTGCACCAACACAAGTGCGAAAAGTGGTTTTTCAACACTAACACAAGTGCGAAAAGTGGTTTTTCAACACTAACACAAGTGCGAAAAGTGGTTTTTCAACACTTTCACAAGTGCAAAAAGTGTTTTTCCAAACTAATACAAGTGCAAAGTGGTTTCCTGCACCAACACAAGTGCGAAAAGTGGTTTTCAACACTAACACAAGTGCGAAAGTGGTTTTTCAACAATAACACAAGTGCGAAAAGTGTTTTTTCCACACTAATACAAGTGCAAAAGTGGTTTCCTGCACCAACACATGTGCGAAAAGTGGTTTTTCAACACTAACACAAGTGCGAAAAGTGGTTTTTCAAAACTAACACAAGTGCGAAAAGTGGTTTTTTCCACAGTAATACAAGTGCAAAAGTGGTTTCCTGCACCAACACAAGTGCGAAAAGTGGTTTTTCAACACTAACACAAGTGCGAAAAGTGGTTTTTCAACACTATCACAAGTGCAAAAAGTGTTTTTTCCACACTAATACAAGTGCAAAAGTGGTTTCCTGCACCAACACAAGTGCGAAAAGTGGTTTTTCAACACTAACACAAGTGCGAAAAGTGGTTTTTCAACACTAACACAAGTGCGAAAAGTGGTTTTTCCACACTAATACAAGTGCAAAAGTGATTTCCTGCACCAACACAAGTGCGAAAAGTTGTTTTTCAACACTAACACAAGTGCGAAAAGTGGTTTTTCAACACTATCACAAGTGCAAAAAGTGTTTTTTCCACACTAATACAAGTCCAAAAGCGGTTTCCTGCACCAACAGAAGTGCAAAAAGTGGTTTTTCAACACTGACACAAGTGCGAAAAGTGGTTTTTCAACACTAACACAAGTGCGAATCGTGGGTTTTCCACACTAATACAAGTGCAAAAGTGGTTTCCTGCACCAACACAAGTGCGAAAAGTGGTTTTCCAACACTAACACAAGTGCGAAAAGTGGTTTTTCAACACTATCACAAGTGCAAAAAGTGTTTTTTCCACACTAATACAAGTGCAAAAGTGGTTTCCTGCACCAACACAAGTGCGAAAAGTCGTTTTTCAACACTAACACAAGTGCGAAAAGTGGTTTTTCAACACTAACACAAGTGCAAAAAGTGGTTTTTCCACACTATTACAAGTGCCAAAGTGGTTTCCTGCACCAACACAAGTGCGAAAAGTGGTTTTTCAACACTAACACAAGTGCGAAAAGTGGTTTTTGAACACTATCACAAGTGCAAAAAGTGGTTTTTCCACACTAATACAAGTGCAAAAGTGGTTTCCTGCACCAACACAAGTGCGAAAAGTGGTTTTTCAACACTAACACAAGTGCGAAAAGTGGTTTTTCAACACTAACACAAGTGCGAAAAGTGTTTTTTCCACACTAATACAAGTGCAAAAGTGGTTTCCTGCACCAACACAAGTGCGAAAAGTGGTTTTTCAACACTAACACAAGTGCGAAAAGCGGTTTTTCAACACTAACACAAGTGCGAAAAGTGGTTTTTCAACACTAACACAAGTGCGAAAAGTGGTTTTTCCACACTAATACAAGTGCAAAAGTGGTTTCCTGCACCAACACAAGTGCGAAAAGTGGTTTTTCAACACTAACACAAGTGCGAAAAGTGGTTTTTCAACACTATCACAAGTGCAAAAAGTGTTTTTTCCACACTAATACAAGTGCAAAAGTGGTTTCCTGCACCAACACAAGTGCGAAAAGTGGTTTTTCAACACTAACACAATTGCCAAAAGTGGTTTTTCCACACTAACACAAGTGCGAAAAGTGTTTTTTCCACACTAATACAAGTGCAAAAGTGGTTTCCTGCACCAACACAAGTGCGAAAAGTGGTTTTTCAACACTAACACAAGTGCGAAAAGTGGTTTTTCAACACTAACACAAGTGCGAAAAGTGGTTTTTCAACACTAACACAGGTGTGAAAAGTGGTTTTTCAACACCAACACAAGTGCGAAAAGTGGTTTTTCAACACCAACACAAGTGCAAAAAGTGGTTTTTCCACACTAATACAAGTGCAAACGTGGTTCCTGCACCAACACAAGTGCGAAAAGTGGTTTTTCAACACTAACACAAGTGCGAAAAGTGGTTTTTCAACACTATCACAAGTGCAAAAAGTGTTTTTTCCACACTAATACAAGTGCAAAAGTGGTTTCCTGCACCAACACAAGTGCGAAAAGTGGTTTTTCAACACTAACACAATTGCGAAAAGTGGTTTTTCAACACTAACACAAGTGCGAAAAGTGGTTTTTCAACACTATCACAAGTACAAAAATTGTTTTTTCCACACTAATACAAGTGCAAAAGTGGTTTCCTGCACCAACACAAGTGCGAAAAGTGGTTTTTCAACACTAACACAAGTGCGAAAAGTGGTTTTTCCACACTAATACAAGTGCAAAAGTGGTTTCCTGCAACAACACAAGTGCGAAAAGTGGTTTTTCAACACTAACACAAGTGCTAAAAGTGGTTTTTCAACACTAACACAAGTGCGAAAAGTGTTTTTTCCACACTAATACAAGTGCAAAAGTGGTTTCCTGCACCAACACGTGTGCGAAAAGTGGTTTTTCAACACTAACACAAGTGCAAAAAGTGGTTTTTCAACACTAACACAAGTGCGAAAAGTGGTTTTTCAAAACTAACACAAATGCGAAAAGTGGTTTTTCCACAGTAATACAAGTGCAAAAGTGGTTTCCTGCACCAACACAAGTGCGAAAAGTGGTTTTTCAACACTAACACAAGTGCGAAAAGTGGTTTTTCAACACTATCACAAGTGCAAAAAGTGTTTTTTCCACACTAATACAAGTGCAAAAGTGGTTTCCTGCACCAACACAAGTGCGAAAAGTGGTTTTTCAACACTAACACAAGTGCGAAAAGTGGTTTTTCAACACTAACACAAGTGCGAAAAGTGGTTTTTCCACACTAATACAAGTGCAAAAGTGATTTCCTGCACCAACACAAGTGCGAAAAGTTGTTTTTCAACACTAACACAAGTGCGAAAAGTGGTTTTTCAACACTATCACAAGTGCAAAAAGTGTTTTTTCCACACTAATACAAGTCCAAAAGCGGTTTCCTGCACCAACAGAAGTGCAAAAAGTGGTTTTTCAACACTGACACAAGTGCGAAAAGTGGTTTTTCAACACTAACACAAGTGCGAATAGTGGGTTTTCCACACTAATACAAGTGCAAAAGTGGTTTCCTGCACCAACACAAGTGCGAAAAGTGGTTTTTCAACACTAACACAAGTGCGAAAAGTGGTTTTTCAACACTATCACAAGTGCAAAAAGTGTTTTTTCCACACTAATACAAGTGCAAAAGTGGTTTCCTGCACCAACACAAGTGCGAAAAGTCGTTTTTCAACACTAATGCAAGTGCGAAAAGTGGTTTTTCAACACAAACACAAGTGCAAAAAGTGGTTTTTCCACACTATTACAAGTGCCAAAGTGGTTTCCTGCACCAACACAAGTGCGAAAAGTGGTTTTTCAACACTAACACAAGTGCGAAAAGTGGTTTTTGAACACTATCACAAGTGCAAAAAGTGGTTTTTCCACACTAATACAAGTGCAAAAGTGGTTTCCTGCACCAACACAAGTGCGAAAAGTGGTTTTTCAACACTAACACAAGTGCGAAAAGTGGTTTTTCAACACTAACACAAGTGCGAAAAGTGTTTTTTCCACACTAATACAAGTGCAAAAGTGGTTTCCTGCACCACCACAAGTGCGAAAAGTGGTTTTTCAACACTAACACAAGTGCGAAAAGTGGTTTTTCAACACTAACACAAGTGCGAAAAGTGGTTTTTCAACACTAACACAAGTGCGAAAAGTGTTTTTTCCACACTAATACAAGTGCAAAAGTGGTTTCCTGCACCAACACAAGTGCGAAAAGTGGTTTTTCAACACTAACACAAGTGCGAAAAGTGGTTTTTCAACACTATCACAAGTGCAAAAAGTGTTTTTTCCAAACTAATACAAGTGCAAAAGTGGTTCCCTGCACCAACACAAGTGCGAAAAGTGGTTTTTCAACACTAACACAATTGTGAAAAGTGGTTTTTCCACACTAACACAAGTGCGAAAAGTGTTTTTTCCACACTAATACAAGTGCAAAAGTGGTTTCCTGCACCAACACAAGTGCGAAAAGTGGTTTTTCAACACTAACACAAGTGCGAAAAGTGGTTTTTCAACACTAACACAAGTGCGAAAAGTGGTTTTTCAACACTAACACAAGTGCGAAAAGTGGTTTTTCAACACTAACACAAGTGCGAAAAGTGGTTTTTCCACACTAATACAAGTGCAAAAGTGGTTTCCTGCACCAACACAAGTGCAAAAAGTGGTTTTTCAACACTAACACAAGTGCGAAAAGTGGTTTTTCAACACTATCACAAGTGCAAAAAGGTGTTTTTTCCACACTAATACAAGTGCAAAAGTGGTTTCCTGCAACAACACAAGTGCGAAAAGTGGTTTTTCAACACTAACACAAGTGCAAAAAGTGGTTTTTCAACACTAACACAAGTGCGAAAAGTGGTTTTTCAACACTATCACAAGTGCAAAAAGTGTTTTTCCAAACTAATACAAGTGCAAAAGTGGTTTCCTGCACCAACACAAGTGCGAAAAGTGGTTTTTCAACACTAACACAATTGCGAAAAGTGGTTTTTCAACAATAACACAAGTGCGAAAAGTGTTTTTTCCACACTAATACAAGTGCAAAAGTGGTTTCCTGCACCAACACATGTGCGAAAAGTGGTTTTTCAACACTAACACAAGTGCGAAAAGTGGTTTTTCAACACTAACACAAGTGCGAAAAGTGGTTTTTCAAAACTAACACAAGTGCGAAAAGTGGTTTTTCCACAGTAATGCAAGTGCAAAAGTGGTTTCCTGCACCAACACAAGTGCAAAAAGTGTTTTTTCCACACTAATACAAGTGCAAAAGTGGTTTCCTGCACCAACACAAGTGCGAAAAGTGGTTTTTCAACACTAACACAAGTGCGAAAAGTGGTTTTTCAACACTAACACAAGTGCAAAAAGTGGTTTTTTCCACACTATTACAAGTGCCAAAGTGGTTTCCTGCACCAACACAAGTGCGAAAAGTGGTTTTTCAACAATAACACAAGTGCGAAAAGTGGTTTTTGAACACTATCACAAGTGCAAAAAGTGGTTTTTCCACACTAATACAAGTGCAAAAGTGGTTTCCTGCACCAACACAAGTGCGAAAAGTGGTTTTTCAACACTAACACAAGTGCGAAAAGTGGTTTTTCAACACTAACACAAGTGAGAAAAGTGTTTTTTCCACACTAATACAAGTGCAAAAGTGGTTTCCTGCACCAACACAAGTGCGAAAAGTGGTTTTTCACACTAACACAAGTGCGAAAAGTGGTTTTTCAACACTAACACAAGTGCGAAAAGTGGTTTTTCAACACTAACACAAGTGCGAAAAGTGGTTTTTCCACACTAATACAAGTGCAAAAGTGGTTTCCTGCACCAACACAAGTGCGAAAAGTGGTTTTTCAACACTAACACAAGTGCGAAAAGTGGTTTTTCAACACTATCACAAGTGCAAAAAGTGTTTTTTCCACACGAATACAAGTGCAAAAGTGGTTTCCTGCACCAACACAAGTGCGAAAAGTGGTTTTTCAACACTAACACAAGTGCGAAAAGTAGTTTTTCAACACTATCACACGTGCAAAAAGTGTTTTTTCCACACTAATATAAGTGCAAAAGTGGTTTCCTGCACTAACACAAGTGCGAAAAGTGGTTTTTCAACACTAACAGAAGTGCGAAAAGTGGTTTTTCAACACTAACACAAGTGCGAAAAGTGTTTTTTCCACACTAATACAAGTGCAAAAGTGGTTTCCTGCACCAACACAAGTGCGAAAAGTGGTTTTTCAACACTAACACAAGTGCGAAAAGTGGTTTTTCAACACTATCACAAGTGCAAAAAGTGTTTTTTCCAAACTAATACAAGTGCAAAAGTGGTTTCCTGCACCAACACAAGTGCGAAAAGTGGTTTTTCAACACTAACACAATTGCGAAAAGTGGTTTTTCCACACTAACACAAGTGCGAAAAGTGTTTTTTCCACACTAATACAAGTGCAAAAGTGGTTTCCTGCACCAACACAAGTGCGAAAAGTGGTTTTTCAACACTAACACAAGTGCGAAAAGTGGTTTTTCAACACTAACACAAGTGCGAAAAGTGGTTTTTCAACACTAACACAAGTGCGAAAAGTGGTTTTTCAACACTAACACAAGTGCGAAAAGTGGTTTTTCCACACTAATACAAGTGCAAAAGTGGTTTCCTGCACCAACACAAGTGCAAAAAGTGGTTTTTCAACACTAACACAAGTGCGAAAAGTGGTTTTTCAACACTAACACAAGTGCGAAAAGTGTTTTTTCCACACTAATACAAGTGCAAAAGTGGTTTCCTGCACCACCACAAGTGCGAAAAGTGGTTTTTCAACACTAACACAAGTGCGAAAAGTGGTTTTTCAACACTAACACAAGTGCGAAAAGTGGTTTTTCAACACTAACACAAGTGCGAAAAGTGTTTTTTCCACACTAATACAAGTGCAAAAGTGGTTTCCTGCACCAACACAAGTGCGAAAAGTGGTTTTTCAACACTAACACAAGTGCGAAAAGTGGTTTTTCAACACTATCACAAGTGCAAAAAGTGTTTTTTCCAAACTAATACAAGTGCAAAAGTGGTTCCCTGCACCAACACAAGTGCGAAAAGTGGTTTTTCAACACTAACACAATTGTGAAAAGTGGTTTTTCCACACTAACACAAGTGCGAAAAGTGTTTTTTCCACACTAATACAAGTGCAAAAGTGGTTTCCTGCACCAACACAAGTGCGAAAAGTGGTTTTTCAACACTAACACAAGTGCGAAAAGTGGTTTTTCAACACTAACACAAGTGCGAAAAGTGGTTTTTCAACACTAACACAAGTGCGAAAAGTGGTTTTTCAACACTAACACAAGTGCGAAAAGTGGTTTTTCCACACTAATACAAGTGCAAAAGTGGTTTCCTGCACCAACACAAGTGCAAAAAGTGGTTTTTCAACACTAACACAAGTGCGAAAAGTGGTTTTTCAACACTATCACAAGTGCAAAAAGGTGTTTTTTCCACACTAATACAAGTGCAAAAGTGGTTTCCTGCAACAACACAAGTGCGAAAAGTGGTTTTTCAACACTAACACAAGTGCAAAAAGTGGTTTTTCAACACTAACACAAGTGCGAAAAGTGGTTTTTCAACACTATCACAAGTGCAAAAAGTGTTTTTCCAAACTAATACAAGTGCAAAAGTGGTTTCCTGCACCAACACAAGTGCGAAAAGTGGTTTTTCAACACTAACACAATTGCGAAAAGTGGTTTTTCAACAATAACACAAGTGCGAAAAGTGTTTTTTCCACACTAATACAAGTGCAAAAGTGGTTTCCTGCACCAACACATGTGCGAAAAGTGGTTTTTCAACACTAACACAAGTGCGAAAAGTGGTTTTTCAACACTAACACAAGTGCGAAAAGTGGTTTTTCAAAACTAACACAAGTGCGAAAAGTGGTTTTTCCACAGTAATGCAAGTGCAAAAGTGGTTTCCTGCACCAACACAAGTGCAAAAAGTGTTTTTTCCACACTAATACAAGTGCAAAAGTGGTTTCCTGCACCAACACAAGTGCGAAAAGTGGTTTTTCAACACTAACACAAGTGCGAAAAGTGGTTTTTCAACACTAACACAAGTGCAAAAAGTGGTTTTTTCCACACTATTACAAGTACCAAAGTGGTTTCCTGCACCAACACAAGTGCGAAAAGTGGTTTTTCAACAATAACACAAGTGCGAAAAGTGGTTTTTGAACACTATCACAAGTGCAAAAAGTGGTTTTTCCACACTAATACAAGTGCAAAAGTGGTTTCCTGCACCAACACAAGTGCGAAAAGTGGTTTTTCAACACTAACACAAGTGCGAAAAGTGGTTTTTCAACACTAACACAAGTGAGAAAAGTGTTTTTTCCACACTAATACAAGTGCAAAAGTGGTTTCCTGCACCAACACAAGTGCGAAAAGTGGTTTTTCACACTAACATAAGTGCGAAAAGTGGTTTTTCAACACTAACACAAGTGCGAAAAGTGGTTTTTCAACACTAACACAAGTGCGAAAAGTGGTTTTTCCACACTAATACAAGTGCAAAAGTGGTTTCCTGCACCAACACAAGTGCGAAAAGTGGTTTTTCAACACTAACACAAGTGCGAAAAGTGGTTTTTCAACACTATCACAAGTGCAAAAAGTGTTTTTTCCACACGAATACAAGTGCAAAAGTGGTTTCCTGCACCAACACAAGTGCGAAAAGTGGTTTTTCAACACTAACACAAGTGCGAAAAGTGGTTTTTCAACACTATCACACGTGCAAAAAGTGTTTTTTCCACACTAATATAAGTGCAAAAGTGGTTTCCTGCACTAACACAAGTGCGAAAAGTGGTTTTTCAACACTAACAGAAGTGCGAAAAGTGGTTTTTCAACACTAACACAAGTGCGAAAAGTGTTTTTTCCACACTAATACAAGTGCAAAAGTGGTTTCCTGCACCAACACAAGTGCGAAAAGTGGTTTTTCAACACTAACACAAGTGCGAAAAGTGGTTTTTCAACACTATCACAAGTGCAAAAAGTGTTTTTTCCAAACTAATACAAGTGCAAAAGTGGTTTCCTGCACCAACACAAGTGCGAAAAGTGGTTTTTCAACACTAACACAATTGCGAAAAGTGGTTTTTCCACACTAACACAAGTGCGAAAAGTGTTTTTTCCACACTAATACAAGTGCAAAAGTGGTTTCCTGCACCAACACAAGTGCGAAAAGTGGTTTTTCAACACTAACACAAGTGCGAAAAGTGGTTTTTCAACACTAACACAAGTGCGAAAAGTGGTTTTTCAACACTAACACAAGTGCGAAAAGTGGTTTTTCAACACTAACACAAGTGCGAAAAGTGGTTTTTCCACACTAATACAAGTGCAAAAGTGGTTTCCTGCACCAACACAAGTGCAAAAAGTGGTTTTTCAACACTAACACAAGTGCGAAAAGTGGTTTTTCAACACTACCACAAGTGCAAAAAGTGTTTTTTCCACACTAATACAAGTGCAAAAGTGGTTTCCTGCACCAACACAAGTGCGAAAAGTGGTTTTTCAACACTAACACAAGTGCGAAAAGTGGTTTTTCAACACTAACACAAGTGCGAAAAGTGGTTTTTCAACACTATCACAAGTGCAAAAAGTGTTTTTCCAAACTAATACAAGTGCAAAAGTGGTTTCCTGCACCAACACAAGTGCGAAAAGTGGTTTTTCAACACTATCACAAGTGCGAAAAGTGGTTTTTCAACAATAACACAAGTGCGAAAAGTGTTTTTTCCACACTAATACAAGTGCAAAAGTGGTTTCCTGCACCAACACATGTGCGAAAAGTGGTTTTTCAACACTAACACAAGTGCGAAAAGTGGTTTTTCAACACTAACACAAGTGCGAAAAGTGGTTTTTCAAAACTAACACAAGTGCGAAAAGTGGTTTTTCCACAGTAATACAAGTGCAAAAGTGGTTTCCTGCACCAACACAAGTGCGAAAAGTGGTTTTTCAACACTAACACAAGTGCGAAAAGTGGTTTTTCAACACTATCACAAGTGCAAAAAGTGTTTTTTCCACACTAATACAAGTGCAAAAGTGGTTTCCTGCACCAACACAAGTGCGAAAAGTGGTTTTTCAACACTAACACAAGTGCGAAAAGTGTTTTTTCAACACTAACACAAGTGCGAAAAGTGGTTTTTCCACACTAATACAAGTGCAAAAGTGATTTCCTGCACCAACACAAGTGCGAAAAGTTGTTTTTCAACACTAACACAAGTGCGAAAAGTGGTTTTTCAACACTATCACAAGTGCAAAAAGTGTTTTTTCCACACTAATACAAGTCCAAAAGCGGTTTCCTGCACCAACAGAAGTGCAAAAAGTGGTTTTTCAACACTGACACAAGTGCGAAAAGTGGTTTTTCAACACTAACACAAGTGCGAATAGTGGGTTTTCCACACTAATACAAGTGCAAAAGTGGTTTCCTGCACCAACACAAGTGCGAAAAGTGGTTTTCCAACACTAACACAAGTGCGAAAAGTGGTTTTTCAACACTATCACAAGTGCAAAAAGTGTTTTTTCCACACTAATACAAGTGCAAAAGTGGTTTCCTGCACCAACACAAGTGCGAAAAGTCGTTTTTCAACACTAACACAAGTGCGAAAAGTGGTTTTTCAACACTAACACAAGTGCAAAAAGTGGTTTTTCCACACTATTACAAGTGCCAAAGTGGTTTCCTGCACCAACACAAGTGCGAAAAGTGGTTTTTCAACACTAACACAAGTGCGAAAAGTGGTTTTTGAACACTATCACAAGTGCAAAAAGTGGTTTTTCCACACTAATACAAGTGCAAAAGTGGTTTCCTGCACCAACACAAGTGCGAAAAGTGGTTTTTCAACACTAACACAAGTGCGAAAAGTGGTTTTTCAACACTAACACAAGTGCGAAAAGTGTTTTTTCCACACTAATACAAGTGCAAAAGTGGTTTCCTGCACCAACACAAGTGCGAAAAGTGGTTTTTCAACACTAACACAAGTGCAAAAAGCGGTTTTTCAACACTAACACAAGTGCGAAAAGTGGTTTTTCAACACTAACACAAGTGCGAAAAGTGGTTTTTCCACACTAATACAAGTGCAAAAGTGGTTTCCTGCACCAACACAAGTGCGAAAAGTGGTTTTTCAACACTAACACAAGTGCGAAAAGTGGTTTTTCAACACTATCACAAGTGCAAAAAGTGTTTTTTCCACACTAATACAAGTGCAAAAGTGGTTTCCTGCACCAACACAAGTGCGAAAAGTGGTTTTTCAACACTAACACAAGTGCGAAAAGTGGTTTTTCAACACTATCACAAGTGCAAAAAGTGTTTTTTCCACACGAATACAAGTGCAAAAGTGGTTTCCTGCACCAACACAAGTGCGAAAAGTGGTTTTTCAACACTAACACAAGTGCGAAAAGTGGTTTTTCAACACTATCACACGTGCAAAAAGTGTTTTTTCCACACTAATATAAGTGCAAAAGTGGTTTCCTGCACTAACACAAGTGCGAAAAGTGGTTTTTCAACACTAACAGAAGTGCGAAAAGTGGTTTTTCAACACTAACACAAGTGCGAAAAGTGTTTTTTCCACACTAATACAAGTGCAAAAGTGGTTTCCTGCACCAACACAAGTGCGAAAAGTGGTTTTTCAACACTAACACAAGTGCGAAAAGAAGTTTTTCAACACTATCACAAGTGCAAAAAGTGTTTTTTCCAAACTAATACAAGTGCAAAAGTGGTTTCCTGCACCAACACAAGTGCGAAAAGTGGTTTTTCAACACTAACACAATTGCGAAAAGTGGTTTTTCCACCCTAACACAAGTGCGAAAAGTGTTTTTTCCACACTAATACAAGTGCAAAAGTGGTTTCCTGCACCAACACAAGTGCGAAAAGTGGTTTTTCAACACTAACACAAGTGCGAAAAGTGGTTTTTCAACACTAACACAAGTGCGAAAAGTGGTTTTTCAACACTAACACAAGTGCGAAAAGTGGTTTTTCAACACTAACACAAGTGCGAAAAGTGGTTTTTCCACACTAATACAAGTGCAAAAGTGGTTTCCTGCACCAACACAAGTGCGAAAAGTGGTTTTTCAACACTAACACAATTGCGAAAAGTGGTTTTCCACACTAACACAAGTGCGAAAAGTGGTTTTTCAACACTAACACAAGTGAGAAAAGTGTTTTTTCCACACTAATACAAGTGCAAAAGTGGTTTCCTGCACCAACACAAGTGCGAAAAGTGGTTTTTCACACTAACACAAGTGCGAAAAGTGGTTTTTCAACACTAACACAAGTGCGAAAAGTGGTTTTACAACACTAACACAAGTGCGAAAAGTGGTTTTTCCACACTAATACAAGTGCAAAAGTGGTTTCCTGCACCAACACAAGTGCGAAAAGTGGTTTTTCAACACTAACACAAGTGCGAAAAGTGGTTTTTCAACACTATCACAAGTGCAAAAAGTGTTTTTTCCACACGAATACAAGTGCAAAAGTGGTTTCCTGCACCAACACAAGTGCGAAAAGTGGTTTTTCAACACTAACACAAGTGCGAAAAGTGGTTTTTCAACACTATCACACGTGCAAAAAGTGTTTTTTCCACACTAATATAAGTGCAAAAGTGGTTTCCTGCACTAACACAAGTGCGAAAAGTGGTTTTTCAACACTAACAGAAGTGCGAAAAGTGGTTTTTCAACACTAACACAAGTGCGAAAAGTGTTTTTTCCACACTAATACAAGTGCAAAAGTGGTTTCCTGCACCAACACAAGTGCGAAAAGTGGTTTTTCAACACTAACACAAGTGCGAAAAGTGGTTTTTCAACACTATCACAAGTGCAAAAAGTGTTTTTTCCAAACTAATACAAGTGCAAAAGTGGTTTCCTGCACCAACACAAGTGCGAAAAGTGGTTTTTCAACACTAACACAATTGCGAAAAGTGGTTTTTCCACACTAACACAAGTGCGAAAAGTGTTTTTTCCACACTAATACAAGTGCAAAAGTGGTTTCCTGCACCAACACAAGTGCGAAAAGTGGTTTTTCAACACTAACACAAGTGCGAAAAGTGGTTTTTCAACACTAACACAAGTGCGAAAAGTGGTTTTTCAACACTAACACAAGTGCGAAAAGTGGTTTTTCAACACTAACACAAGTGCGAAAAGTGGTTTTTCCACACTAATACAAGTGCAAAAGTGGTTTCCTGCACCAACACAAGTGCAAAAAGTGGTTTTTCAACACTAACACAAGTGCGAAAAGTGGTTTTTCAACACTACCACAAGTGCAAAAAGTGTTTTTTCCACACTAATACAAGTGCAAAAGTGGTTTCCTGCACCAACACAAGTGCGAAAAGTGGTTTTTCAACACTAACACAAGTGCGAAAAGTGGTTTTTCAACACTAACACAAGTGCGAAAAGTGGTTTTTCAACACTATCACAAGTGCAAAAAGTGTTTTTCCAAACTAATACAAGTGCAAAAGTGGTTTCCTGCACCAACACAAGTGCGAAAAGTGGTTTTTCAACACTATCACAAGTGCGAAAAGTGGTTTTTCAACAATAACACAAGTGCGAAAAGTGTTTTTTCCACACTAATACAAGTGCAAAAGTGGTTTCCTGCACCAACACATGTGCGAAAAGTGGTTTTTCAACACTAACACAAGTGCGAAAAGTGGTTTTTCAACACTAACACAAGTGCGAAAAGTGGTTTTTCAAAACTAACACAAGTGCGAAAAGTGGTTTTTCCACAGTAATACAAGTGCAAAAGTGGTTTCCTGCACCAACACAAGTGCGAAAAGTGGTTTTTCAACACTAACACAAGTGCGAAAAGTGGTTTTTCAACACTATCACAAGTGCAAAAAGTGTTTTTTCCACACTAATACAAGTGCAAAAGTGGTTTCCTGCACCAACACAAGTGCGAAAAGTGGTTTTTCAACACTAACACAAGTGCGAAAAGTGTTTTTTCAACACTAACACAAGTGCGAAAAGTGGTTTTTCCACACTAATACAAGTGCAAAAGTGATTTCCTGCACCAACACAAGTGCGAAAAGTTGTTTTTCAACACTAACACAAGTGCGAAAAGTGGTTTTTCAACACTATCACAAGTGCAAAAAGTGTTTTTTCCACACTAATACAAGTCCAAAAGCGGTTTCCTGCACCAACAGAAGTGCAAAAAGTGGTTTTTCAACACTGACACAAGTGCGAAAAGTGGTTTTTCAACACTAACACAAGTGCGAATAGTGGGTTTTCCACACTAATACAAGTGCAAAAGTGGTTTCCTGCACCAACACAAGTGCGAAAAGTGGTTTTCCAACACTAACACAAGTGCGAAAAGTGGTTTTTCAACACTATCACAAGTGCAAAAAGTGTTTTTTCCACACTAATACAAGTGCAAAAGTGGTTTCCTGCACCAACACAAGTGCGAAAAGTCGTTTTTCAACACTAACACAAGTGCGAAAAGTGGTTTTTCAACACTAACACAAGTGCAAAAAGTGGTTTTTCCACACTATTACAAGTGCCAAAGTGGTTTCCTGCACCAACACAAGTGCGAAAAGTGGTTTTTCAACACTAACACAAGTGCGAAAAGTGGTTTTTGAACACTATCACAAGTGCAAAAAGTGGTTTTTCCACACTAATACAAGTGCAAAAGTGGTTTCCTGCACCAACACAAGTGCGAAAAGTGGTTTTTCAACACTAACACAAGTGCGAAAAGTGGTTTTTCAACACTAACACAAGTGCGAAAAGTGTTTTTTCCACACTAATACAAGTGCAAAAGTGGTTTCCTGCACCAACACAAGTGCGAAAAGTGGTTTTTCAACACTAACACAAGTGCGAAAAGCGGTTTTTCAACACTAACACAAGTGCGAAAAGTGGTTTTTCAACACTAACACAAGTGCGAAAAGTGGTTTTTCCACACTAATACAAGTGCAAAAGTGGTTTCCTGCACCAACACAAGTGCGAAAAGTGGTTTTTCAACACTAACACAAGTGCGAAAAGTGGTTTTTCAACACTATCACAAGTGCAAAAAGTGTTTTTTCCACACTAATACAAGTGCAAAAGTGGTTTCCTGCACCAACACAAGTGCGAAAAGTGGTTTTTCAACACTAACACAAGTGCGAAAAGTGGTTTTTCAACACTATCACAAGTGCAAAAAGTGTTTTTTCCACACGAATACAAGTGCAAAAGTGGTTTCCTGCACCAACACAAGTGCGAAAAGTGGTTTTTCAACACTAACACAAGTGCGAAAAGTGGTTTTTCAACACTATCACACGTGCAAAAAGTGTTTTTTCCACACTAATATAAGTGCAAAAGTGGTTTCCTGCACTAAGACAAGTGCGAAAAGTGGTTTTTCAACACTAACAGAAGTGCGAAAAGTGGTTTTTCAACACTAACACAAGTGCGAAAAGTGTTTTTTCCACACTAATACAAGTGCAAAAGTGGTTTCCTGCACCAACACAAGTGCGAAAAGTGGTTTTTCAACACTAACACAAGTGCGAAAAGAAGTTTTTCAACACTATCACAAGTGCAAAAAGTGTTTTTTCCAAACTAATACAAGTGCAAAAGTGGTTTCCTGCACCAACACAAGTGCGAAAAGTGGTTTTTCAACACTAACACAATTGCGAAAAGTGGTTTTTCCACCCTAACACAAGTGCGAAAAGTGTTTTTTCCACACTAATACAAGTGCAAAAGTGGTTTCCTGCACCAACACAAGTGCGAAAAGTGGTTTTTCAACACTAACACAAGTGCGAAAAGTGGTTTTTCAACACTAACACAAGTGCGAAAAGTGGTTTTTCAACACTAACACAAGTGCGAAAAGTGGTTTTTCAACACTAACACAAGTGCGAAAAGTGGTTTTTCCACACTAATACAAGTGCAAAAGTGGTTTCCTGCACCAACACAAGTGCAAAAAGTGGTTTTTCAACACTAACACAAGTGCGAAAAGTGGTTTTTCAACACTACCACAAGTGCAAAAAGTGTTTTTTCCACACTAATACAAGTGCAAAAGTGGTTTCCTGCACCAACACAAGTGCGAAAAGTGGTTTTTCAACACTAACACAAGTGCGAAAAGTGGTTTTTCAACACTAACACAAGTGCGAAAAGTGGTTTTTCAACACTATCACAAGTGCAAAAAGTGTTTTTCCAAACTAATACAAGTGCAAAAGTGGTTTCCTGCACCAACACAAGTGCGAAAAGTGGTTTTTCAACACTATCACAAGTGCGAAAAGTGGTTTTTCAACAATAACACAAGTGCGAAAAGTGTTTTTTCCACACTAATACAAGTGCAAAAGTGGTTTCCTGCACCAACACATGTGCGAAAAGTGGTTTTTCAACACTAACACAAGTGCGAAAAGTGGTTTTTCAACACTAACACAAGTGCGAAAAGTGGTTTTTCAAAACTAACACAAGTGCGAAAAGTGGTTTTTCCACAGTAATACAAGTGCAAAAGTGGTTTCCTGCACCAACACAAGTGCGAAAAGTGGTTTTTCAACACTAACACAAGTGCGAAAAGTGGTTTTTCAACACTATCACAAGTGCAAAAAGTGTTTTTCCACACTAATACAAGTGCAAAAGTGGTTTCCTGCACCAACACAAGTGCGAAAAGTGGTTTTTCAACACTAACACAAGTGCGAAAAGTGTTTTTTCAACACTAACACAAGTGCGAAAAGTGGTTTTTCCACACTAATACAAGTGCAAAAGTGATTTCCTGCACCAACACAAGTGCGAAAAGTTGTTTTTCAACACTAACACAAGTGCGAAAAGTGGTTTTTCAACACTATCACAAGTGCAAAAAGTGTTTTTTCCACACTAATACAAGTCCAAAAGCGGTTTCCTGCACCAACAGAAGTGCAAAAAGTGGTTTTTCAACACTGACACAAGTGCGAAAAGTGGTTTTTCAACACTAACACAAGTGCGAATAGTGGGTTTTCCACACTAATACAAGTGCAAAAGTGGTTTCCTGCACCAACACAAGTGCGAAAAGTCGTTTTTCAACACTAACACAAGTGCGAAAAGTGGTTTTTCAACACTATCACAACTGCAAAAAGTGTTTTTTCCACACTAATACAAGTGCAAAAGTGGTTTCCTGCACCAACACAAGTGCGAAAAGTCGTTTTTCAACACTAACACAAGTGCGAAAAGTGGTTTTTCAACACTAACACAAGTGCAAAAACTGGTTTTTCCACACTATTACAAGTGCCAAAGTGGTTTCCTGCACCAACACAAGTGCGAAAAGTGGTTTTTCAACACTAACACAAGTGCGAAAAGTGGTTTTTGAACACTATCACAAGTGCAAAAAGTGGTTTTTCCACACTAATACAAGTGCAAAAGTGGTTTCCTGCACCAACACAAGTGCGAAAAGTGGTTTTTCAACACTAACACAAGTGCGAAAAGCGGTTTTTCAACACTAACACAAGTGCGAAAAGTGGTTTTTCAACACTAACACAAGTGCGAAAAGTGGTTTTTCCACACTAATACAAGTGCAAAAGTGGTTTCCTGCACCAACACAAGTGCGAAAAGTGGTTTTTCAACACTAACACAAGTGCGAAAAGTGGTTTTTCAACACTATCACAAGTGCAAAAAGTGTTTTTTCCACACTAATACAAGTGCAAAAGTGGTTTCCTGCACCAACACAAGTGCGAAAAGTGGTTTTTCAACACTAACACAATTGCGAAAAGTGGTTTTTCCACACTAACACAAGTGCGAAAAGTGTTTTTTCCACACTAATACAAGTGCAAAAGTGGTTTCCTGCACCAACACAAGTGCGAAAAGTGGTTTTTCAACACTAACACAAGTGCGAAAAGTGGTTTTTCAACACTAACACAAGTGCGAAAAGTGGTTTTTCAACACTAACACAGGTGTGAAAAGTGGTTTTTCAACACTAACACAAGTGCGAAAAGTGGTTTTTCAACACCAACACAAGTGCGAAAAGTGGTTTTTCAACACTATCACAAGTGCAAAAAGTGTTTTTTCCACACTAATACAAGTGCAAAAGTGGTTTCCTGCACCAACACAAGTGCGAAAAGTCGTTTTTCAACACTAACACAAGTGCGAAAAGTGGTTTTTCAACACTAACACAAGTGCAAAAAGTGGTTTTTCCACACTATTACAAGTGCCAAAGTGGTTTCCTGCACCAACACAAGTGCGAAAAGTGGTTTTTCAACACTAACACAAGTGCGAAAAGTGGTTTTTGAACACTATCACAAGTGCAAAAAGTGGTTTTTCCACACTAATACAAGTGCAAAAGTGGTTTCCTGCACCAACACAAGTGCGAAAAGTGGTTTTTCAACACTAACACAAGTGCGAAAAGTGGTTTTTCAACACTAACACAAGTGCGAAAAGTGTTTTTTCCACACTAATACAAGTGCAAAAGTGGTTTCCTGCACCAACACAAGTGCGAAAAGTGGTTTTTCAACACTAACACAAGTGCGAAAAGCGGTTTTTCAACACTAACACAAGTGCGAAAAGTGGTTTTTCAACACTAACACAAGTGCGAAAAGTGGTTTTGCCACACTAATACAAGTGCAAAAGTGGTTTCCTGCACCAACACAAGTGCGAAAAGTGGTTTTTCAACACTAACACAAGTGCGAAAAGTGGTTTTTCAACACTATCACAAGTGCAAAAAGTGTTTTTTCCACACTAATACAAGTGCAAAAGTGGTTTCCTGCACCAACACAAGTGCGAAAAGTGGTTTTTCAACACTAACACAAGTGCGAAAAGTGGTTTTTCAACACTATCACAAGTGCAAAAAGTGTTTTTTCCACACGAATACAAGTGCAAAAGTGGTTTCCTGCACCAACACAAGTGCGAAAAGTGGTTTTTCAACACTAACACAAGTGCGAAAAGTGGTTTTTCAACACTATCACACGTGCAAAAAGTGTTTTTTCCACACTAATATAAGTGCAAAAGTGGTTTCCTGCACTAACACAAGTGCGAAAAGTGGTTTTTCAACACTAACAGAAGTGCGAAAAGTGGTTTTTCAACACTAACACAAGTGCGAAAAGTGTTTTTTCCACACTAATACAAGTGCAAAAGTGGTTTCCTGCACCAACACAAGTGCGAAAAGTGGTTTTTCAACACTAACACAAGTGCGAAAAGTGGTTTTTCAACACTATCACAAGTGCAAAAAGTGTTTTTTCCAAACTAATACAAGTGCAAAAGTGGTTTCCTGCACCAACACAAGTGCGAAAAGTGGTTTTTCAACACTAACACAATTGCGAAAAGTGGTTTTTCCACACTAACACAAGTGCGAAAAGTGTTTTTTCCACACTAATACAAGTGCAAAAGTGGTTTCCTGCACCAACACAAGTGCGAAAAGTGGTTTTTCAACACTAACACAAGTGCGAAAAGTGGTTTTTCAACACTAACACAAGTGCGAAAAGTGGTTTTTCAACACTAACACAAGTGCGAAAAGTGGTTTTTCAACACTAACACAAGTGCGAAAAGTGGTTTTTCCACACTAATACAAGTGCAAAAGTGGTTTCCTGCACCAACACAAGTGCAAAAAGTGGTTTTTCAACACTAACACAAGTGCGAAAAGTGGTTTTTCAACACTACCACAAGTGCAAAAAGTGTTTTTTCCACACTAATACAAGTGCAAAAGTGGTTTCCTGCACCAACACAAGTGCGAAAAGTGGTTTTTCAACACTAACACAAGTGCGAAAAGTGGTTTTTCAACACTAACACAAGTGCGAAAAGTGGTTTTTCAACACTATCACAAGTGCAAAAAGTGTTTTTCCAAACTAATACAAGTGCAAAAGTGGTTTCCTGCACCAACACAAGTGCGAAAAGTGGTTTTTCAACACTATCACAAGTGCGAAAAGTGGTTTTTCAACAATAACACAAGTGCGAAAAGTGTTTTTTCCACACTAATACAAGTGCAAAAGTGGTTTCCTGCACCAACACATGTGCGAAAAGTGGTTTTTCAACACTAACACAAGTGCGAAAAGTGGTTTTTCAACACTAACACAAGTGCGAAAAGTGGTTTTTCAAAACTAACACAAGTGCGAAAAGTGGTTTTTCCACAGTAATACAAGTGCAAAAGTGGTTTCCTGCACCAACACAAGTGCGAAAAGTGGTTTTTCAACACTAACACAAGTGCGAAAAGTGGTTTTTCAACACTATCACAAGTGCAAAAAGTGTTTTTTCCACACTAATACAAGTGCAAAAGTGGTTTCCTGCACCAACACAAGTGCGAAAAGTGGTTTTTCAACACTAACACAAGTGCGAAAAGTGTTTTTTCAACACTAACACAAGTGCGAAAAGTGGTTTTTCCACACTAATACAAGTGCAAAAGTGATTTCCTGCACCAACACAAGTGCGAAAAGTTGTTTTTCAACACTAACACAAGTGCGAAAAGTGGTTTTTCAACACTATCACAAGTGCAAAAAGTGTTTTTTCCACACTAATACAAGTCCAAAAGCGGTTTCCTGCACCAACAGAAGTGCAAAAAGTGGTTTTTCAACACTGACACAAGTGCGAAAAGTGGTTTTTCAACACTAACACAAGTGCGAATAGTGGGTTTTCCACACTAATACAAGTGCAAAAGTGGTTTCCTGCACCAACACAAGTGCGAAAAGTGGTTTTCCAACACTAACACAAGTGCGAAAAGTGGTTTTTCAACACTATCACAAGTGCAAAAAGTGTTTTTTCCACACTAATACAAGTGCAAAAGTGGTTTCCTGCACCAACACAAGTGCGAAAAGTCGTTTTTCAACACTAACACAAGTGCGAAAAGTGGTTTTTCAACACTAACACAAGTGCAAAAAGTGGTTTTTCCACACTATTACAAGTGCCAAAGTGGTTTCCTGCACCAACACAAGTGCGAAAAGTGGTTTTTCAACACTAACACAAGTGCGAAAAGTGGTTTTTGAACACTATCACAAGTGCAAAAAGTGGTTTTTCCACACTAATACAAGTGCAAAAGTGGTTTCCTGCACCAACACAAGTGCGAAAAGTGGTTTTTCAGCACTAACACAAGTGCGAAAAGTGGTTTTTCAACACTAACACAAGTGCGAAAAGTGTTTTTCCACACTAATACAAGTGCAAAAGTGGTTTCCTGCACCAACACAAGTGCGAAAAGTGGTTTTTCAACACTAACACAAGTGCGAAAAGCGGTTTTTCAACACTAACACAAGTGCGAAAAGTGGTTTTTCAACACTAACACAAGTGCGAAAAGTGGTTTTTCCACACTAACACAAGTGCGAAAAGTGTTTTTTCCACACTAATACAAGTGCAAAAGTGGTTTCCTGCACCAACACAAGTGCGAAAAGTGGTGTTTCAACACTAACACAAGTGCGAAAAGTGGTTTTTCAACACTAACACAAGTGCGAAAAATGGTTTTTCAACACTAACACAGGTGTGAAAAGTGGTTTTTCAACACTAACACAAGTGCGAAAAGTGGTTTTTCAACACCAACACAAGTGCAAAAAGTGGTTTTTCCACACTAATACAAGTGCAAAAGTGGTTCCTGCACCAACACAAGTGCGAAAAGTGGTTTTTCAACACTAACACAAGTGCGAAAAGTGGTTTTTCAACACTATCACAAGTGCAAAAAGTGTTTTTTCCACACTAATACAAGTGCAAAAGTGGTTTCCTGCACCAACACAAGTGCGAAACGTGGTTTTTCAACACTAACACAATTGCGAAAAGTGGTTTTTCAACACTAACACAAGTGCGAAAAGTGGTTTTTCAACACTATCACAAGTACAAAAATTGTTTTTTCCACACTAATACAAGTGCAAAAGTGGTTTCCTGCACCAACACAAGTGCGAAAAGTGGTTTTTCAACACTAACACAAGTGCGAAAAGTTGTTTTTCCACACTAATACAAGTGCAAAAGTGGTTTCCTGCACCAACACAAGTGCGAAAAGTGGTTTTTCAACACTAACACAAGTGCTAAAAGTGGTTTTTCAACACTAACACAAGTGCGAAAAGTGTTTTTTCCACACTAATACAAGTGCAAAAGTGGTTTCCTGCACCAACACATGTGCGAAAAGTGGTTTTTCAACACTAACACAAGTGCAAAAAGTGGTTTTTCAACACTAACACAAGTGCGAAAAGTGGTTTTTCAAAACTAACACAAATGCGAAAAGTGGTTTTTCCACAGTAATACAAGTGCAAAAGTGGTTTCCTGCACCAACACAAGTGCGAAAAGTGGTTTTTCAACACTAACACAAGTGCGAAAAGTGGTTTTTCAACACTATCACAAGTGCAAAAAGTGTTTTTTCCACACTAATACAAGTGCAAAAGTGGTTTCCTGCACCAACACAAGTGCGAAAAGTGGTTTTTCAACACTAACACAAGTGCGAAAAGTGTTTTTTCAACACTAACACAAGTGCGAAAAGTGGTTTTTCCACACTAATACAAGTGCAAAAGTGATTTCCTGCACCAACACAAGTGCGAAAAGTTGTTTTTCAACACTAACACAAGTGCGAAAAGTGGTTTTTCAACACTATCACAAGTGCAAAAAGTGTTTTTTCCACACTAATACAAGTCCAAAAGCGGTTTCCTGCACCAACAGAAGTGCAAAAAGTGGTTTTTCAACACTGACACAAGTGCGAAAAGTGGTTTTTCAACACTAACACAAGTGCGAATAGTGGGTTTTCCACACTAATACAAGTGCAAAAGTGGTTTCCTGCACCAACACAAGTGCGAAAAGTGGTTTTCCAACACTAACACAAGTGCGAAAAGTGGTTTTTCAACACTATCACAAGTGCAAAAAGTGTTTTTTCCACACTAATACAAGTGCAAAAGTGGTTTCCTGCACCAACACAAGTGCGAAAAGTCGTTTTTCAACACTAACACAAGTGCGAAAAGTGGTTTTTCAACACTAACACAAGTGCAAAAAGTGGTTTTTCCACACTATTACAAGTGCCAAAGTGGTTTCCTGCACCAACACAAGTGCGAAAAGTGGTTTTTCAACACTAACACAAGTGCGAAAAGTGGTTTTTGAACACTATCACAAGTGCAAAAAGTGGTATTTCCACACTAATACAAGTGCAAAAGTGGTTTCCTGCACCAACACAAGTGCGAAAAGTGGTTTTTCAACACTAACACAAGTGCGAAAAGTGGTTTTTCAACACTAACACAAGTGCGAAAAGTGTTTTTTCCACACTAATACAAGTGCAAAAGTGGTTTCCTGCACCATCACAAGTGCGAAAAGTGGTTTTTCAACACTAACACAAGTGCGAAAAGCGGTTTTTCAACACTAACACAAGTGCGAAAAGTGGTTTTTCAACACTAACACAAGTGCGAAAAGTGGTTTTTCCACACTAATACAAGTGCAAAAGTGGTTTCCTGCACCAACACAAGTGCGAAAAGTGGTTTTTCAACACTAACACAAGTGCGAAAAGTGGTTTTTCAACACTATCACAAGTGCAAAAAGTGTTTTTTCCACACTAATACAAGTGCAAAAGTGGTTTCCTGCACCAACACAAGTGCGAAAAGTGGTTTTTCAACACTAACACAATTGCGAAAAGTGGTTTTTCCACACTAACACAAGTGCGAAAAGTGTTTTTTCCACACTAATACAAGTGCAAAAGTGGTTTCCTGCACCAACACAAGTGCGAAAAGTGGTTTTTCAACACTAACACAAGTGCGAAAAGTGGTTTTTCAACACTAACACAAGTGCGAAAAGTGGTTTTTCAACACTAACACAGGTGTGAAAAGTGGTTTTTCAACACTAACACAAGTGCGAAAAGTGGTTTTTCAACACCAACACAAGTGCAAAAAGTGGTTTTTCCACACTAATACAAGTGCAAAAATGGTTCCTGCACCAACACAAGTGCGAAAAGTGGTTTTTCAACACTAACACAAGTGCGAAAAGTGGTTTTTCAACACTATCACAAGTGCAAAAAGTGTTTTTTCCACACTAATACAAGTGCAAAAGTGGTTTCCTGCACCAACACAAGTGCGAAAAGTGGTTTTTCAACACTAACACAATTGCGAAAAGTGGTTTTTCAACACTAACACAAGTGCGAAAAGTGGTTTTTCAACACTATCACAAGTACAAAAATTGTTTTTTCCACACTAATACAAGTGCAAAAGTGGTTTCCTGCACCAACACAAGTGCGAAAAGTGGTTTTTCAACACTAACACAAGTGCGAAAAGTTGTTTTTCCACACTAATACAAGTGCAAAAGTGGTTTCCTGCACCAACACAAGTGCGAAAAGTGGTTTTTCAACACTAACACAAGTGCTAAAAGTGGTTTTTCAACACTAACACAAGTGCGAAAAGTGTTTTTTCCACACTAATACAAGTGCAAAAGTGGTTTCCTGCACCAACACATGTGCGAAAAGTGGTTTTTCAACACTAACACAAGTGCAAAAAGTGGTTTTTCAACACTAACACAAGTGCGAAAAGTGGTTTTTCAAAACTAACACAAATGCGAAAAGTGGTTTTTCCACAGTAATACAAGTGCAAAAGTGGTTTCCTGCACCAACACAAGTGCGAAAAGTGGTTTTTCAACACTAACACAAGTGCGAAAAGTGGTTTTTCAACACTATCACAAGTGCAAAAAGTGTTTTTTCCACACTAATACAAGTGCAAAAGTGGTTTCCTGCACCAACACAAGTGCGAAAAGTGGTTTTTCAACACTAACACAAGTGCGAAAAGTGGTTTTTCAACACTAACACAAGTGCGAAAAGTGGTTTTTCCACACTAATACAAGTGCAAAAGTGATTTCCTGCACCAACACAAGTGCGAAAAGTTGTTTTTCAACACTAACACAAGTGCGAAAAGTGGTTTTTCAACACTATCACAAGTGCAAAAAGTGTTTTTTCCACACTAATACAAGTCCAAAAGCGGTTTCCTGCACCAACAGAAGTGCAAAAAGTGGTTTTTCAACACTGACACAAGTGCGAAAAGTGGTTTTTCAACACTAACACAAGTGCGAATAGTGGGTTTTCCACACTAATACAAGTGCAAAAGTGGTTTCCTGCACCAACACAAGTGCGAAAAGTGGTTTTTCAACACTAACACAAGTGCGAAAAGTGGTTTTTCAACACTATCACAAGTGCAAAAAGTGTTTTTTCCACACTAATACAAGTGCAAAAGTGGTTTCCTGCACCAACACAAGTGCGAAAAGTCGTTTTTCAACACTAACACAAGTGCGAAAAGTGGTTTTTGAACACTATCACAAGTGCAAAAAGTGGTTTTTCCACACTAATACAAGTGCAAAAGTGGTTTCCTGCACCAATACAAGTGCGAAAAGTGGTTTTTCAACACTAACACAAGTGCGAAAAGTGGTTTTTCAACACTAACACAAGTGCGAAAAGTGTTTTTTCCACACTAATACAAGTGCAAAAGTGGTTTCCTGCACCAACACAAGTGCGAAAAGTGGTTTTTCAACACTAACACAAGTGCGAAAAGTGGTTTTTCAACACTAACACAAGTGCGAAAAGTGGTTTTTCAACACTAACACAAGTGCGAAAAGTGGTTTTTCCACACTAATACAAGTGCAAAAGTGGTTTCCTGCACCAACACAAGTGCGAAAAGTGGTTTTTCAACACTAACACAAGTGCGAAAAGTGGTTTTTCAACACTATCACAAGTGCAAAAAGTGTTTTTTCCACACGAATACAAGTGCAAAAGTGGTTTCCTGCACCAACACAAGTGCGAAAAGTGGTTTTTCAACACTAACACAAGTGCGAAAAGTGGTTTTTCAACACTATCACAAGTGCAAAAAGTGTTTTTTCCACACTAATACAAGTGCAAAAGTGGTTTCCTGCACCAACACAAGTGCGAAAAGTGGTTTTTCAACACTAACAGAAGTGCGAAAAGTGGTTTTTCAACACTAACACAAGTGCGAAAAGTGTTTTTTCCACACTAATACAAGTGCAAAAGTGGTTTCCTGCACCAACACAAGTGCGAAAAGTGGTTTTTCAACACTAACACAAGTGCGAAAAGTGGTTTTTCAACACTATCACAAGTGCAAAAAGTGTTTTTTCCAAACTAATACAAGTGCAAAAGTGGTTCCCTGCACCAACACAAGTGCGAAAAGTGGTTTTTCAACACTAACACAATTGCGAAAAGTGGTTTTTCCACACTAACACAAGTGCGAAAAGTGTTTTTTCCACACTAATACAAGTGCAAAAGTGGTTTCCTGCACCAACACAAGTGCGAAAAGTGGTTTTTCAACACTAACACAAGTGCGAAAAGTGGTTTTTCAACACTAACACAAGTGCGAAAAGTGGTTTTTCAACACTAACACAAGTGCGAAAAGTGGTTTTTCAACACTAACACAAGTGCGAAAAGTGGTTTTTCCACACTAATACAAGTGCAAAAGTGGTTTCCTGCACCAACACAAGTGCAAAAAGTGGTTTTTCAACACTAACACAAGTGCGAAAAGTTGTTTTTCAACACTATCACAAGTGCAAAAAGTGTTTTTTCCACACTAATACAAGTGCAAAAGTGGTTTCCTGCAACAACACAAGTGGGAAAAGTGGTTTTTCAACACTAACACAAGTGCGAAAAGTGGTTTTTCAACACTAACACAAGTGCGAAAAGTGGCTTTTCAACACTATCACAAGTGCAAAAAGTGTTTTTCCAAACTAATACAAGTGCAAAAGTGGTTTCCTGCACCAACACAAGTGCGAAAAGTGGTTTTTCAACACTAACACAAGTGCGAAAAGTGGTTTTTCAACAATAACACAAGTGCGAAAAGTGTTTTTTCCACACTAATACAAGTGCAAAAGTGGTTTCCTGCACCAACACATGTGCGAAAAGTGGTTTTTCAACACTAACACAAGTGCGAAAAGTGGTTTTTCAACACTAACACAAGTGCGAAAAGTGGTTTTTCAAAACTAACACAAGTGCGAAAAGTGGTTTTTCCACAGTAATACAAGTGCAAAAGTGGTTTCCTGCACCAACACAAGTGCGAAAAGTGGTTTTTCAACACTAACACAAGTGCGAAAAGTGGTTTTTCTACACTATCACAAGTGCAAAAAGTGTTTTTTCCACACTAATACAAGTGCAAAAGTGGTTTCCTGCACCAACACAAGTGCGAAAAGTGGTTTTTCAACACTAACACAAGTGCGAAAAGTGGTTTTTCAACACTAACACAAGTGCGAAAAGTGGTTTTTCCACACTAATACAAGTGCAAAAGTGATTTCCTGCACCAACACAAGTGCGAAAAGTTGTTTTTCAACACTAACACAAGTGCGAAAAGTGGTTTTTCAACACTATCACAGTGCAAAAAGTGTTTTTTCCACACTAATACAAGTCCAAAAGCGGTTTCCTGCACCAACAGAAGTGCAAAAAGTGGTTTTTCAACACTGACACAAGTGCGAAAAGTGGTTTTTCAACACAAACACAAGTGCGAATAGTGGGTTTTCCACACTAATACAAGTGCAAAAGTGGTTTCCTGCACCAACACAAGTGCGAAAAGTGGTTTTTCAACACTAACACAAGTGCGAAAAGTGGTTTTTCAACACTATCACAAGTGCAAAAAGTGTTTTTTCCACACTAATACAAGTGCAAAAGTGGTTTCCTGCACCAACACAAGTGCGAAAAGTCGTTTTTCAACACTAACACAAGTGCGAAAAGTGGTTTTTCAACACTAACACAAGTGCAAAAAGTGGTTTTTCCACACTATTACAAGTGCCAAAGTGGTTTCCTGCACCAACACAAGTGCGAAAAGTTGTTTTTCAACACTAACACAAGTGCGAAAAGTGGTTTTTGAACACTATCACAAGTGCAAAAAGTGGTTTTTCCACACTAATACAAGTGCAAAAGTGGTTTCCTGCACCAACACAAGTGCGAAAAGTGGCTTGTCAACACTAACACAAGTGCGAAAAGTGGTTTTTCAACACTAACACAAGTGCGAAAAGTGTTTTTTCCACACTAATACAAGTGCAAAAGTGGTTTCCTGCACCAACACAAGTGCGAAAAGTGGTTTTTCAACACTAACACAAGTGCGAAAAGTGGTTTTTCAACACTAACACAAGTGCGAAAAGTGGTTTTTCAACACTAACACAAGTGCGAAATGTGGTTTTTCCACACTAATACAAGTGCAAAAGTGGTTTCCTGCACCAACACAAGTGCGAAAAGTGGTTTTTCAACACTAACACAAGTGCGAAAAGTGGTTTTTCAACACTATCACAAGTGCAAAAAGTGTTTTTTCCACACTAATACAAGTGCAAAAGTGGTTTCCTGCACCAACACAAGTGCGAAAAGTGGTTTTTCAACACTAACACAATTGCGAAAAGTGGTTTTTCCACACTAACACAAGTGCGAAAAGTGTTTTTTCCACACTAATACAAGTGCAAAAGTGGTTTCCTGCACCAACACAAGTGCGAAAAGTGGTTTTTCAACACTAACACAAGTGCAAAAAGTGGTTTTTCAACACTAACACAAGTGCGAAAAGTGGTTTTTCAACACTAACACAGGTGTGAAAAGTGGTTTTTCAACACTAACACAAGTGCGAAAAGTGGTTTTTCAACACCAACACAAGTGCAAAAAGTGGTTTTTCCACACTAATACAAGTGCAAAAGTGGTTCCTGCACCAACACAAGTGCGAAAAGTGGTTTTTCAACACTAACACAAGTGCGAAAAGTGGTTTTTCAACACTATCACAAGTGCAAAAAGTGTTTTTTCCACACTAATACAAGTGCAAAAGTGGTTTCCTGCACCAACACAAGTGCGAAAAGTGGTTTTTCAACACTAACACAATTGCGAAAAGTGGTTTTTCAACACTAACACAAGTGCGAAAAGTGGTTTTTCAACACTATCACAAGTACAAAAATTGTTTTTTCCACACTAATACAAGTGCAAAAGTGGTTTCCTGCACCAACACAAGTGCGAAAAGTGGTTTTTCAACACTAACACAAGTGCGAAAAGTGGTTTTTCCACACTAATACAAGTGCAAAAGTGGTTTCCTGCACCAACACAAGTGTGAAAAGTGGTTTTTCAACACTAACACAAGTGCGAAAAGTGGTTTTTCAACACTATCACAAGTGCAAAAAGTGTTTTTTCCACACAAATACAAGTGCAAAAGTGGTTTCCTGCACCAACACAAGTGCGAAAAGTGGTTTTTCAACACTAACACAAGTGCGAAAAGTGGTTTTTCAACACTAACACAATTGCGAAAAGTGGTTTTTCCACACTAACACAAGTGCGAAAAGTGTTTTTTCCACACTAATACAAGTGCAAAAGTGGTTTCCTGCACCAACACAAGTGCGAAAAGTGGTTTTTCAACACTAACACAAGTGCGAAAAGTGGTTTTTCAACACTAACACAAGTGCGAAAAGTGGTTTTTCAACACTAACACAGGTGTGAAAAGTGGTTTTTCAACACTAACACAAGTGCGAAAAGTGGTTTTTCAACACCAACACAAGTGCAAAAAGTGGTTTTTCCACACTAATACAAGTGCAAAAATGGTTCCTGCACCAACACAAGTGCGAAAAGTGGTTTTTCAACACTAACACAAGTGCGAAAAGTGGTTTTTCAACACTATCACAAGTGCAAAAAGTGTTTTTTCCACACTAATACAAGTGCAAAAGTGGTTTCCTGCACCAACACAAGTGCGAAAAGTGGTTTTTCAACACTAACACAATTGCGAAAAGTGGTTTTTCAACACTAACACAAGTGCGAAAAGTGGTTTTTCAACACTATCACAAGTACAAAAATTGTTTTTTCCACACTAATACAAGTGCAAAAGTGGTTTCCTGCACCAACACAAGTGCGAAAAGTGGTTTTTCAACACTAACACAAGTGCGAAAAGTTGTTTTTCCACACTAATACAAGTGCAAAAGTGGTTTCCTGCACCAACACAAGTGCGAAAAGTGGTTTTTCAACACTAACACAAGTGCTAAAAGTGGTTTTTCAACACTAACACAAGTGCGAAAAGTGTTTTTTCCACACTAATACAAGTGCAAAAGTGGTTTCCTGCACCAACACATGTGCGAAAAGTGGTTTTTCAACACTAACACAAGTGCAAAAAGTGGTTTTTCAACACTAACACAAGTGCGAAAAGTGGTTTTTCAAAACTAACACAAATGCGAAAAGTGGTTTTTCCACAGTAATACAAGTGCAAAAGTGGTTTCCTGCACCAACACAAGTGCGAAAAGTGGTTTTTCAACACTAACACAAGTGCGAAAAGTGGTTTTTCAACACTATCACAAGTGCAAAAAGTGTTTTTTCCACACTAATACAAGTGCAAAAGTGGTTTCCTGCACCAATACAAGTGCGAAAAGTGGTTTTTCAACACTAACACAAGTGCGAAAAGTGGTTTTTCAACACTAACACAAGTGCGAAAAGTGGTTTTTCCACACTAATACAAGTGCAAAAGTGATTTCCTGCACCAACACAAGTGCGAAAAGTTGTTTTTCAACACTAACACAAGTGCGAAAAGTGGTTTTTCAACACTATCACAAGTGCAAAAAGTGTTTTTTCCACACTAATACAAGTCCAAAAGCGGTTTCCTGCACCAACAGAAGTGCAAAAAGTGGTTTTTCAACACTGACACAAGTGCGAAAAGTGGTTTTTCAACACTAACACAAGTGCGAATAGTGGGTTTTCCACACTAATACAAGTGCAAAAGTGGTTTCCTGCACCAACACAAGTGCGAAAAGTGGTTTTTCAACACTAACACAAGTGCGAAAAGTGGTTTTTCAACACTATCACAAGTGCAAAAAGTGTTTTTTCCACACTAATACAAGTGCAAAAGTGGTTTCCTGCACCAACACAAGTGCGAAAAGTCGTTTTTCAACACTAACACAAGTGCGAAAAGTGGTTTTTGAACACTATCACAAGTGCAAAAAGTGGTTTTTCCACACTAATACAAGTGCAAAAGTGGTTTCCTGCACCAATACAAGTGCGAAAAGTGGTTTTTCAACACTAACACAAGTGCGAAAAGTGGTTTTTCAACACTAACACAAGTGCGAAAAGTGTTTTTTCCACACTAATACAAGTGCAAAAGTGGTTTCCTGCACCAACACAAGTGCGAAAAGTGGTTTTTCAACACTAACACAAGTGCGAAAAGTGGTTTTTCAACACTAACACAAGTGCGAAAAGTGGTTTTTCAACACTAACACAAGTGCGAAAAGTGGTTTTTCCACACTAATACAAGTGCAAAAGTGGTTTCCTGCACCAACACAAGTGCGAAAAGTGGTTTTTCAACACTAACACAAGTGCGAAAAGTGGTTTTTCAACACTATCACAAGTGCAAAAAGTGTTTTTTCCACACGAATACAAGTGCAAAAGTGGTTTCCTGCACCAACACAAGTGCGAAAAGTGGTTTTTCAACACTAACACAAGTGCGAAAAGTGGTTTTTCAACACTATCACAAGTGCAAAAAGTGTTTTTTCCACACTAATACAAGTGCAAAAGTGGTTTCCTGCACCAACACAAGTGCGAAAAGTGGTTTTTCAACACTAACAGAAGTGCGAAAAGTGGTTTTTCAACACTAACACAAGTGCGAAAAGTGTTTTTTCCACACTAATACAAGTGCAAAAGTGGTTTCCTGCACCAACACAAGTGCGAAAAGTGGTTTTTCAACACTAACACAAGTGCGAAAAGTGGTTTTTCAACACTATCACAAGTGCAAAAAGTGTTTTTTCCAAACTAATACAAGTGCAAAAGTGGTTCCCTGCACCAACACAAGTGCGAAAAGTGGTTTTTCAACACTAACACAATTGCGAAAAGTGGTTTTTCCACACTAACACAAGTGCGAAAAGTGTTTTTTCCACACTAATACAAGTGCAAAAGTGGTTTCCTGCACCAACACAAGTGCGAAAAGTGGTTTTTCAACACTAACACAAGTGCGAAAAGTGGTTTTTCAACACTAACACAAGTGCGAAAAGTGGTTTTTCAACACTAACACAAGTGCGAAAAGTGGTTTTTCAACACTAACACAAGTGCGAAAAGTGGTTTTTCCACACTAATACAAGTGCAAAAGTGGTTTCCTGCACCAACACAAGTGCAAAAAGTGGTTTTTCAACACTAACACAAGTGCGAAAAGTTGTTTTTCAACACTATCACAAGTGCAAAAAGTGTTTTTTCCACACTAATACAAGTGCAAAAGTGGTTTCCTGCAACAACACAAGTGGGAAAAGTGGTTTTTCAACACTAACACAAGTGCGAAAAGTGGTTTTTCAACACTAACACAAGTGCGAAAAGTGGCTTTTCAACACTATCACAAGTGCAAAAAGTGTTTTTCCAAACTAATACAAGTGCAAAAGTGGTTTCCTGCACCAACACAAGTGCGAAAAGTGGTTTTTCAACACTAACACAAGTGCGAAAAGTGGTTTTTCAACAATAACACAAGTGCGAAAAGTGTTTTTTCCACACTAATACAAGTGCAAAAGTGGTTTCCTGCACCAACACATGTGCGAAAAGTGGTTTTTCAACACTAACACAAGTGCGAAAAGTGGTTTTTCAACACTAACACAAGTGCGAAAAGTGGTTTTTCAAAACTAACACAAGTGCGAAAAGTGGTTTTTCCACAGTAATACAAGTGCAAAAGTGGTTTCCTGCACCAACACAAGTGCGAAAAGTGGTTTTTCAACACTAACACAAGTGCGAAAAGTGGTTTTTCTACACTATCACAAGTGCAAAAAGTGTTTTTTCCACACTAATACAAGTGCAAAAGTGGTTTCCTGCACCAACACAAGTGCGAAAAGTGGTTTTTCAACACTAACACAAGTGCGAAAAGTGGTTTTTCAACACTAACACAAGTGCGAAAAGTGGTTTTTCCACACTAATACAAGTGCAAAAGTGATTTCCTGCACCAACACAAGTGCGAAAAGTTGTTTTTCAACACTAACACAAGTGCGAAAAGTGGTTTTTCAACACTATCACAGTGCAAAAAGTGTTTTTTCCACACTAATACAAGTCCAAAAGCGGTTTCCTGCACCAACAGAAGTGCAAAAAGTGGTTTTTCAACACTGACACAAGTGCGAAAAGTGGTTTTTCAACACAAACACAAGTGCGAATAGTGGGTTTTCCACACTAATACAAGTGCAAAAGTGGTTTCCTGCACCAACACAAGTGCGAAAAGTGGTTTTTCAACACTAACACAAGTGCGAAAAGTGGTTTTTCAACACTATCACAAGTGCAAAAAGTGTTTTTTCCACACTAATACAAGTGCAAAAGTGGTTTCCTGCACCAACACAAGTGCGAAAAGTCGTTTTTCAACACTAACACAAGTGCGAAAAGTGGTTTTTCAACACTAACACAAGTGCAAAAAGTGGTTTTTCCACACTATTACAAGTGCCAAAGTGGTTTCCTGCACCAACACAAGTGCGAAAAGTTGTTTTTCAACACTAACACAAGTGCGAAAAGTGGTTTTTGAACACTATCACAAGTGCAAAAAGTGGTTTTTCCACACTAATACAAGTGCAAAAGTGGTTTCCTGCACCAACACAAGTGCGAAAAGTGGCTTGTCAACACTAACACAAGTGCGAAAAGTGGTTTTTCAACACTAACACAAGTGCGAAAAGTGTTTTTTCCACACTAATACAAGTGCAAAAGTGGTTTCCTGCACCAACACAAGTGCGAAAAGTGGTTTTTCAACACTAACACAAGTGCGAAAAGTGGTTTTTCAACACTAACACAAGTGCGAAAAGTGGTTTTTCAACACTAACACAAGTGCGAAATGTGGTTTTTCCACACTAATACAAGTGCAAAAGTGGTTTCCTGCACCAACACAAGTGCGAAAAGTGGTTTTTCAACACTAACACAAGTGCGAAAAGTGGTTTTTCAACACTATCACAAGTGCAAAAAGTGTTTTTTCCACACTAATACAAGTGCAAAAGTGGTTTCCTGCACCAACACAAGTGCGAAAAGTGGTTTTTCAACACTAACACAATTGCGAAAAGTGGTTTTTCCACACTAACACAAGTGCGAAAAGTGTTTTTTCCACACTAATACAAGTGCAAAAGTGGTTTCCTGCACCAACACAAGTGCGAAAAGTGGTTTTTCAACACTAACACAAGTGCAAAAAGTGGTTTTTCAACACTAACACAAGTGCGAAAAGTGGTTTTTCAACACTAACACAGGTGTGAAAAGTGGTTTTTCAACACTAACACAAGTGCGAAAAGTGGTTTTTCAACACCAACACAAGTGCAAAAAGTGGTTTTTCCACACTAATACAAGTGCAAAAGTGGTTCCTGCACCAACACAAGTGCGAAAAGTGGTTTTTCAACACTAACACAAGTGCGAAAAGTGGTTTTTCAACACTATCACAAGTGCAAAAAGTGTTTTTTCCACACTAATACAAGTGCAAAAGTGGTTTCCTGCACCAACACAAGTGCGAAAAGTGGTTTTTCAACACTAACACAATTGCGAAAAGTGGTTTTTCAACACTAACACAAGTGCGAAAAGTGGTTTTTCAACACTATCACAAGTACAAAAATTGTTTTTTCCACACTAATACAAGTGCAAAAGTGGTTTCCTGCACCAACACAAGTGCGAAAAGTGGTTTTTCAACACTAACACAAGTGCGAAAAGTGGTTTTTCCACACTAATACAAGTGCAAAAGTGGTTTCCTGCACCAACACAAGTGTGAAAAGTGGTTTTTCAACACTAACACAAGTGCGAAAAGTGGTTTTTCAACACTATCACAAGTGCAAAAAGTGTTTTTTCCACACAAATACAAGTGCAAAAGTGGTTTCCTGCACCAACACAAGTGCGAAAAGTGGTTTTTCAACACTAACACAAGTGCGAAAAGTGGTTTTTCAACACTAACACAAGTGCGAAAAGTGTTTTTTCCACACTAATGCAAGTGCAAAAGTGGTTTCCTGCACCAACACAAGTGCGAAAAGTGGTTTTTCAACACTAACACAAGTGCTAAATGTGGTTTTTCAACACTAACACAAGTGCGAAAAGTGGTTTTTCAACACTAACACAAGTGCGACAAGTGGTTTTTCCACACTAATACAAGTGCAAAAGTGATTTCCTGCACCAACACAAGTGCGAAAAGTGGTTTTTCAACACTAACACAATTGCGAAAAGTGGTTTTTCCACACTAACACAAGTGCGAAAAGTGTTTTTTCCACACTAATACAAGTGCAAAAGTGGTTTCCTGCACCAACACAAGTGCGAAAAGTGGTTTTTCAACACTAACACAAGTGCGAAAAGTGGTTTTTCAACACTAACACAAGTGCGAAAAGTGGTTTTTCAACACTAACACAGGTGTGAAAAGTGGTTTTTCAACACTAACACAAATGCGAAAAGTGTTTTTTCCACACTAATACAAGTGCAAAAGTGGTTTCCTGCACCAACACAAGTGCGAAAAGTGGTTTTTCAACACTAACACAAGTGCGAAAAGTGGTTTTTCAACACCAACACAAGTGCGAAAAGTGGTTTTTCAACACTAACACAAGTGCGAAAAGTGGCTTTTCAACACTATCACAAGTGCAAAAAGTGTTTTTCCAAACTAATACAAGTGCAAAAGTGGTTTCCTGCACCAACACAAGTGCGAAAAGTGGTTTTTCAACACTAACACAAGTGCGAAAAGTGGTTTTTCAACAATAACACAAGTGCGAAAAGTGTTTTTTCCACACTAATACAAGTGCAAAAGTGGTTTCCTGCACCAACACATGTGCGAAAAGTGGTTTTTCAACACTAACACAAGTGCGAAAAGTGGTTTTTCAACACTAACACAAGTGCGAAAAGTGGTTTTTCAAAACTAACACAAGTGCGAAAAGTGGTTTTTCCACAGTAATACAAGTGCAAAAGTGGTTTCCTGCACCAACACAAGTGCGAAAAGTGGTTTTTCAACACTAACACAAGTGCGAAAAGTGGTTTTTCTACACTATCACAAGTGCAAAAAGTGTTTTTTCCACACTAATACAAGTGCAAAAGTGGTTTCCTGCACCAACACAAGTGCGAAAAGTGGTTTTTCAACACTAACACAAGTGCGAAAAGTGGTTTTTCAACACTAACACAAGTGCGAAAAGTGGTTTTTCCACACTAATACAAGTGCAAAAGTGATTTCCTGCACCAACACAAGTGCGAAAAGTTGTTTTTCAACACTAACACAAGTGCGAAAAGTGGTTTTTCAACACTATCACAGTGCAAAAAGTGTTTTTTCCACACTAATACAAGTCCAAAAGCGGTTTCCTGCACCAACAGAAGTGCAAAAAGTGGTTTTTCAACACTGACACAAGTGCGAAAAGTGGTTTTTCAACACAAACACAAGTGCGAATAGTGGGTTTTCCACACTAATACAAGTGCAAAAGTGGTTTCCTGCACCAACACAAGTGCGAAAAGTGGTTTTTCAACACTAACACAAGTGCGAAAAGTGGTTTTTCAACACTATCACAAGTGCAAAAAGTGTTTTTTCCACACTAATACAAGTGCAAAAGTGGTTTCCTGCACCAACACAAGTGCGAAAAGTCGTTTTTCAACACTAACACAAGTGCGAAAAGTGGTTTTTCAACACTAACACAAGTGCAAAAAGTGGTTTTTCCACACTATTACAAGTGCCAAAGTGGTTTCCTGCACCAACACAAGTGCGAAAAGTTGTTTTTCAACACTAACACAAGTGCGAAAAGTGGTTTTTGAACACTATCACAAGTGCAAAAAGTGGTTTTTCCACACTAATACAAGTGCAAAAGTGGTTTCCTGCACCAACACAAGTGCGAAAAGTGGCTTGTCAACACTAACACAAGTGCGAAAAGTGGTTTTTCAACACTAACACAAGTGCGAAAAGTGTTTTTTCCACACTAATACAAGTGCAAAAGTGGTTTCCTGCACCAACACAAGTGCGAAAAGTGGTTTTTCAACACTAACACAAGTGCGAAAAGTGGTTTTTCAACACTAACACAAGTGCGAAAAGTGGTTTTTCAACACTAACACAAGTGCGAAATGTGGTTTTTCCACACTAATACAAGTGCAAAAGTGGTTTCCTGCACCAACACAAGTGCGAAAAGTGGTTTTTCAACACTAACACAAGTGCGAAAAGTGGTTTTTCAACACTATCACAAGTGCAAAAAGTGTTTTTTCCACACTAATACAAGTGCAAAAGTGGTTTCCTGCACCAACACAAGTGCGAAAAGTGGTTTTTCAACACTAACACAATTGCGAAAAGTGGTTTTTCCACACTAACACAAGTGCGAAAAGTGTTTTTTCCACACTAACACAAGTGCAAAAGTGGTTTCCTGCACCAACACAAGTGCGAAAAGTGGTTTTTCAACACTAACACAAGTGCAAAAAGTGGTTTTTCAACACTAACACAAGTGCGAAAAGTGGTTTTTCAACACTAACACAGGTGTGAAAAGTGGTTTTTCAACACTAACACAAGTGCGAAAAGTGGTTTTTCAACACCAACACAAGTGCAAAAAGTGGTTTTTCCACACTAATACAAGTGCAAAAGTGGTTCCTGCACCAACACAAGTGCGAAAAGTGGTTTTTCAACACTAACACAAGTGCGAAAAGTGGTTTTTCAACACTATCACAAGTGCAAAAAGTGTTTTTTCCACACTAATACAAGTGCAAAAGTGGTTTCCTGCACCAACACAAGTGCGAAAAGTGGTTTTTCAACACTAACACAATTGCGAAAAGTGGTTTTTCAACACTAACACAAGTGCGAAAAGTGGTTTTTCAACACTATCACAAGTACAAAAATTGTTTTTTCCACACTAATACAAGTGCAAAAGTGGTTTCCTGCACCAACACAAGTGCGAAAAGTGGTTTTTCAACACTAACACAAGTGCGAAAAGTGGTTTTTCCACACTAATACAAGTGCAAAAGTGGTTTCCTGCACCAACACAAGTGTGAAAAGTGGTTTTTCAACACTAACACAAGTGCGAAAAGTGGTTTTTCAACACTATCACAAGTGCAAAAAGTGTTTTTTCCACACAAATACAAGTGCAAAAGTGGTTTCCTGCACCAACACAAGTGCGAAAAGTGGTTTTTCAACACTAACACAAGTGCGAAAAGTGGTTTTTCAACACTAACACAAGTGCGAAAAGTGTTTTTTCCACACTAATACAAGTGCAAAAGTGGTTTCCTGCACCAACACAAGTGCGAAAAGTGGTTTTTCAACACTAACACAAGTGCTAAATGTGGTTTTTCAACACTAACACAAGTGCGAAAAGTGGTTTTTCAACACTAACACAAGTGCGACAAGTGGTTTTTCCACACTAATACAAGTGCAAAAGTGATTTCCTGCACCAACACAAGTGCGAAAAGTGGTTTTTCAACACTAACACAATTGCGAAAAGTGGTTTTTCCACACTAACACAAGTGCGAAAAGTGTTTTTTCCACACTAATACAAGTGCAAAAGTGGTTTCCTGCACCAACACAAGTGTGAAAAGTGGTTTTTCAACACTAACACAAGTGCGAAAAGTGGTTTTTCAACACTAACACAAGTGCGAAAAGTGGTTTTTCAACACTAACACAGGTGTGAAAAGTGGTTTTTCAACACTAACACAAATGCGAAAAGTGTTTTTTCCACACTAATACAAGTGCAAAAGTGGTTTCCTGCACCAACACAAGTGCGAAAAGTGGTTTTTCAACACTAACACAAGTGCGAAAAGTGGTTTTTCAACACCAACACAAGTGCAAAAAGTGGTTTTTCCACACTAATACAAGTGCAAAAGTGGTTCCTGCACCAACACAAGTGCGAAAAGTGGTTTTTCAACACTAACACAAGTGCGAAAAGTGGTTTTTCAACACTATCACAAGTGCACAAAGTGTTTTTTCCACACTAATACAAGTGCAAAAGTGGTTTCCTGCACCAACACAAGTGCGAAAAGTGGTTTTTCAACACTAACACAATTGCGAAAAGTGGTTTTTCAACACTAACACAAGTGCGAAAAGTGGTTTTTCAACACTATCACAAGTACAAAAATGGTTTTTTCCACACTAATACAAGTGCAAAAGTGGTTTCCTGCACCAACACAAGTGCGAAAAGTGGTTTTTCAACACTAACACAAGTGCGAAAAGTGGTTTTTCCACACTAATACAAGTGCAAAAGTGGTTTCCTGCACCAACACAAGTGTGAAAAGTGGTTTTTCAACACTAACACAAGTGCGAAAAGTGGTTTTTCAACACTATCACAAGTGCAAAAAGTGTTTTTTCCACACAAATACAAGTGCAAAAGTGGTTTCCTGCACCAACACAAGTGCGAAAAGTGGTTTTTCAACACTAACACAAGTGCGAAAAGTGGTTTTTCAACACTAACACAAGTGCGAAAAGTGTTTTTTCCACACTAATACAAGTGCAAAAGTGGTTTCCTGCACCAACACAAGTGCGAAAAGTGGTTTTTCAACACTAACACAAGTGCTAAAAGTGGTTTTTCAACACTAACACAAGTGCGAAAAGTGGTTTTTCAACACTAACACAAGTGCGACAAGTGGTTTTACCACACTAATACAAGTGCAAAAGTGATTTCCTGCACCAACACAAGTGCGAAAAGTGGTTTTTCAACACTAACACAAGTGCAAAAAGTGGTTTTTCAACACTAACACAAGTGCGAAAAGTGGTTTTTCCACACTAATACAAGTGCAAAAGTGGTTTCCTGCACCAACACAAGTGCGAAAAGTGGTTTTTCAACACCAACACAAGTGCGAAAAGTGGTTTTTCAACACTATCACAAGTGCGAAAAGTGGTTTTTCAACACTATCACAAGTGCAAAAAGTGTTTTTCCAAACTAACACAAGTGCAAAAGTGGTTTCCTGCACCAACACAAGTGCGAAAAGTGGTTCTTATACACTAACACAAGTGCGAAAAGTGGTTTTTCAACACTAACACAATTGCGAAAAGTGGTTTTTCAACACTAACACAAGTGCGAAAAGTGGTTTTTCAACACTATCACAAGTGCAAAAAGTGTTTTTTCCACACTAATACAAGTGCAAAAGTGATTTCCTGCACCAACACAAGTGCGAAAAGTGGTTTTTCAACACTAACACAAGTGCAAAAAGTGGTTTTTCAACACTAACACAAGTGCGAAAAGTGGTTTTTCCACACTAATACAAGTGCAAAAGTGGTTTCCTGCACCAACACAAGTGCGAAAAGTGGTTTTTCAACACCAACACAAGTGCGAAAAGTGGTTTTTCAACACTATCACAAGTGCGAAAAGTGGTTTTTCAACACTATCACAAGTGCAAGAAGTGTTTTTCCAAACTAACACAAGTGCAAAAGTGGTTTCCTGCACCAACACAAGTGCGAAAAGTGGTTCTTAAACACTAACACAAGTGCGAAAAGTGGTTTTTCAACACTAACACAAGTGCGAAAAGTGTTTTTTCCACACTAATACAAGTGCAAAAGTGGTTTCCTGCACCAACACAAGTGCGAAAAGTGGTTTTTCAACACTAACACAAGTGCGAAAAGTGGTTTTTCAACACTAACACAAGTGCGAAAAGTGGTTTTGCCACACTAATACAAGTGCAAAAGTGATTTCCTGCACCAACACAAGTGCGAAAAGTGGTTTTTCAACACTAACACAAGTGCGAAAAGTGTTTTTTCCACACTAATACAAGTGCAAAAGTGGTTTCCTGCACCAACACAAGTGCGAAAAGTGGTTTTTCAACACTAACACAAGTGCGAAAAGTGGTTTTTCAACACTAACACAAGTGCGAAAAGTGGTTTTGCCACACTAATACAAGTGCAAAAGTGATTTCCTGCACCAACACAAGTGCGAAAAGTGGTTTTTCAACACTAACACAAGTGCGAAAATTGGTTTTTCAACACTATCACAAGTGCAAAAAGTGTTTTTTCCACACTAATACAAGTCCAAAAGCGGTTTCCTGCACCAACAGAAGTGCAAAAAGTGGTTTTTCAACACTAACACAAGTGCGAAAAGTGGTTTTTCAACACTATCACAAGTGCAAAAAGTGTTTTTTCCAGACTAATACAAGTGCAAAAGTGGTTTCCTGCACCAACACAAGTGCGAAAAGTGGTTTTTCAACACTAACAGAAGTGCGAAAAGTGGTTTTTCAACACTAACACAAGTGCGAAAAGTGTTTTTTCCACACTAATACAAGTGCAAAGGTGGTTTCCTGCACCAACACAAGTGCGAAAAGTGGTTTTTCAACACTAACACAAGTGCGAAAAGTGGTTTTTCAACACTAACACAAGTGCGAAAAGTGGTATTTCCACACTAATACAAGTGCAAAAGTGGTTTCCTGCACCAACACAAGTGCGAAAAGTGGTTTTTCAACACTAACACAAGTGCGAAAAGTGGTTTTTCAACACTATCACAAGTGCAAAAAGTGTTTTTTCCAAACGAATACAAGTGCAAATGTGGTTTCCTGCACCAACACAAGTGCGAAAAGTGGTTTTTCAACACTAACACAATTGCGAAAAGTGGTTTTTCCACACTAACACAAGTGCGAAAAGTGTTTTTTCCACACTAATACAAGTGCAAAAGTGGTTTCCTGCACCAACACAAGTGCGAAAAGTGGTTTTTCAACACTAACACAAGTGCGAAAAGTGGTTTTTCAACACTAACACAAGTGCAAAAGTGGTTTCCTGCACCAACACAAGTGCAAAAAGTGGTTTTTCAACACTAACACAAGTGCGAAAAGTGGTTTTTCAACACTATCACAAGTGCAAAAAGTGTTTTTTCCACACTAATACAAGTGCAAAAGTGGTTTCCTGCACCAACACAAGTGCGAAAAGTGGTTTTTCAACACTAACACAAGTGCGAAAAGTGGCTTTTCAACACTAACACAAGTGCGAAAAGTGGTTTTTCAACACTATCACAAGTGCAAAAAGTGTTTTTCCAAACTAATACAAGTGCAAAAGTGGTTTCCTGCACCAACACAAGTGCGAAAAGTGGTTTTTCAACACTAACACAAGTGCGAAAAGTGGTTTTTCAACAATAACACAAGTGCGAAAAGTGTTTTTTCCACACTAATACAAGTGCAAAAGTGGTTTCCTGCACCATCACATGTGCGAAAAGTGGTTTTTCAACACTAACACAAGTGCGGAAAGTGGTTTTTCAACACTAACACAAGTGCGAAAAGTGGTTTTTCAAAACTAACACAAGTGCGAAAAGTGGTTTTTCCACAGTAATACAAGTGCAAAAGTGGTTTCCTGCACCAACACAATTGCGAAAAGTGGTTTTTCAACACTAACACAAGTGCGAAAATTGGTTTTTCAACACTATCACAAGTGCAAAAAGTGTTTTTTCCACACTAATACAAGTGCAAAAGTGGTTTCCTGCACCAACACAAGTGCGAAAAGTGGTTTTTCAACACTAACACAAGTGCGAAAAGTGGTTTTTCAACACTAACACAAGTGCGAAAAGTGTTTTTTCCACACTAATACAAGTCCAAAAGCGGTTTCCTGCACCAACAGAAGTGCAAAAAGTGGTTTTTCAACACTGACACAAGTGCGAAAAGTGGTTTTTCAACACAAACACAAGTGCGAATAGTGGGTTTTCCACACTAATACAAGTGCAAAAGTGGTTTCCTGCACCAACACAAGTGCGAAAAGTCATTTTTCAACACTAACACAAGTGCGAAAAGTGGTTTTTCAACACTAACACAAGTGCAAAAAGTGGTTTTTCCACACTATTACAAGTGCCAAAGTGGTTTCCTGCACCAACACAAGTGCGAAAAGTTGTTTTTCAACACTAACACAAGTGCGAAAAGTGGTTTTTGAACACTATCACAAGTGCAAAAAGTGGTTTTTCCACACTAATACAAGTGCAAAAGTGGTTTCCTGCACCAACACAAGTGCGAAAAGTGGCTTGTCAACACTAACACAAGTGCGAAAAGTGGTTTTTCAACACTAACACAAGTGCGAAAAGTGTTTTTTCCACACTAATACAAGTGCAAAAGTGGTTTCCTGCACCAACACAAGTGCGAAAAGTGGTTTTTCAACACTAACACAAGTGCGAAAAGTGGTTTTTCAACACTAACACAAGTGCGAAAAGTGGTTTTTCAACACTAACACAAGTGCGAAATGTGGTTTTTCCACACTAATACAAGTGCAAAAGTGGTTTCCTGCACCAACACAAGTGCGAAAAGTGGTTTTTCAACACTAACACAAGTGCGAAAAGTGGTTTTTCAACACTATCACAAGTGCAAAAAGTGTTTTTTCCACACTAATACAAGTGCAAAAGTGGTTTCCTGCACCAACACAAGTGCGAAAAGTGGTTTTTCAACACTAACACAATTGCGAAAAGTGGTTTTTCCACACTAACACAAGTGCGAAAAGTGTTTTTTCCACACTAATACAAGTGCAAAAGTGGTTTCCTGCACCAACACAAGTGCGAAAAGTGGTTTTTCAACACTAACACAAGTGCAAAAAGTGGTTTTTCAACACTAACACAAGTGCGAAAAGTGGTTTTTCAACACTAACACAGGTGTGAAAAGTGGTTTTTCAACACTAACACAAGTGCGAAAAGTGGTTTTTCAACACCAACACAAGTGCAAAAAGTGGTTTTTCCACACTAATACAAGTGCAAAAGTGGTTCCTGCACCAACACAAGTGCGAAAAGTGGTTTTTCAACACTAACACAAGTGCGAAAAGTGGTTTTTCAACACTATCACAAGTGCAAAAAGTGTTTTTTCCACACTAATACAAGTGCAAAAGTGGTTTCCTGCACCAACACAAGTGCGAAAAGTGGTTTTTCAACACTAACACAATTGCGAAAAGTGGTTTTTCAACACTAACACAAGTGCGAAAAGTGGTTTTTCAACACTATCACAAGTACAAAAATTGTTTTTTCCACACTAATACAAGTGCAAAAGTGGTTTCCTGCACCAACACAAGTGCGAAAAGTGGTTTTTCAACACTAACACAAGTGCGAAAAGTGGTTTTTCCACACTAATACAAGTGCAAAAGTGGTTTCCTGCACCAACACAAGTGTGAAAAGTGGTTTTTCAACACTAACACAAGTGCGAAAAGTGGTTTTTCAACACTATCACAAGTGCAAAAAGTGTTTTTTCCACACAAATACAAGTGCAAAAGTGGTTTCCTGCACCAACACAAGTGCGAAAAGTGGTTTTTCAACACTAACACAAGTGCGAAAAGTGGTTTTTCAACACTAACACAAGTGCGAAAAGTGTTTTTTCCACACTAATACAAGTGCAAAAGTGGTTTCCTGCACCAACACAAGTGCGAAAAGTGGTTTTTCAACACTAACACAAGTGCTAAATGTGGTTTTTCAACACTAACACAAGTGCGAAAAGTGGTTTTTCAACACTAACACAAGTGCGACAAGTGGTTTTTCCACACTAATACAAGTGCAAAAGTGATTTCCTGCACCAACACAAGTGCGAAAAGTGGTTCTTATACACTAACACAATTGCGAAAAGTGGTTTTTCCACACTAACACAAGTGCGAAAAGTGTTTTTTCCACACTAATACAAGTGCAAAAGTGGTTTCCTGCACCAACACAAGTGCGAAAAGTGGTTTTTCAACACTAACACAAGTGCGAAAAGTGGTTTTTCAACACTAACACAAGTGCGAAAAGTGGTTTTTCAACACTAACACAGGTGTGAAAAGTGGTTTTTCAACACTAACACAAATGCGAAAAGTGTTTTTTCCACACTAATACAAGTGCAAAAGTGGTTTCCTGCACCAACACAAGTGCGAAAAGTGGTTTTTCAACACTAACACAAGTGCGAAAAGTGGTTTTTCAACACCAACACAAGTGCAAAAAGTGGTTTTTCCACACTAATACAAGTGCAAAAGTGGTTCCTGCACCAACACAAGTGCGAAAAGTGGTTTTTCAACACTAACACAAGTGCGAAAAGTGGTTTTTCAACACTATCACAAGTGCACAAAGTGTTTTTTCCACACTAATACAAGTGCAAAAGTGGTTTCCTGCACCAACACAAGTGCGAAAAGTGGTTTTTCAACACTAACACAATTGCGAAAAGTGGTTTTTCAACACTAACACAAGTGCGAAAAGTGGTTTTTCAACACTATCACAAGTACAAAAATGGTTTTTTCCACACTAATACAAGTGCAAAAGTGGTTTCCTGCACCAACACAAGTGCGAAAAGTGGTTTTTCAACACTAACACAAGTGCGAAAAGTGGTTTTTCCACACTAATACAAGTGCAAAAGTGGTTTCCTGCACCAACACAAGTGTGAAAAGTGGTTTTTCAACACTAACACAAGTGCGAAAAGTGGTTTTTCAACACTATCACAAGTGCAAAAAGTGTTTTTTCCACACAAATACAAGTGCAAAAGTGGTTTCCTGCACCAACACAAGTGCGAAAAGTGGTTTTTCAACACTAACACAAGTGCGAAAAGTGGTTTTTCAACACTAACACAAGTGCGAAAAGTGTTTTTTCCACACTAATACAAGTGCAAAAGTGGTTTCCTGCACCAACACAAGTGCGAAAAGTGGTTTTTCAACACTAACACAAGTGCTAAAAGTGGTTTTTCAACACTAACACAAGTGCGAAAAGTGGTTTTTCAACACTAACACAAGTGCGACAAGTGGTTTTACCACACTAATACAAGTGCAAAAGTGATTTCCTGCACCAACACAAGTGCGAAAAGTGGTTTTTCAACACTAACACAAGTGCAAAAAGTGGTTTTTCAACACTAACACAAGTGCGAAAAGTGGTTTTTCCACACTAATACAAGTGCAAAAGTGGTTTCCTGCACCAACACAAGTGCGAAAAGTGGTTTTTCAACACCAACACAAGTGCGAAAAGTGGTTTTTCAACACTATCACAAGTGCGAAAAGTGGTTTTTCAACACTATCACAAGTGCAAAAAGTGTTTTTCCAAACTAACACAAGTGCAAAAGTGGTTTCCTGCACCAACACAAGTGCGAAAAGTGGTTCTTAAACACTAACACAAGTGCGAAAAGTGGTTTTTCAACACTAACACAATTGCGAAAAGTGGTTTTTCAACACTAACACAAGTGCGAAAAGTGGTTTTTCAACACTATCACAAGTGCAAAAAGTGTTTTTTCCACACTAATACAAGTGCAAAAGTGATTTCCTGCACCAACACAAGTGCGAAAAGTGGTTTTTCAACACTAACACAAGTGCAAAAAGTGGTTTTTCAACACTAACACAAGTGCGAAAAGTAGTTTTTCCACACTAATACAAGTGCAAAAGTGGTTTCCTGCACCAACACAAGTGCGAAAAGTGGTTTTTCAACACCAACACAAGTGCGAAAAGTGGTTTTTCAACACTATCACAAGTGCGAAAAGTGGTTTTTCAACACTATCACAAGTGCAAGAAGTGTTTTTCCAAACTAACACAAGTGCAAAAGTGGTTTCCTGCACCAACACAAGTGCGAAAAGTGGTTCTTAAACACTAACACAAGTGCGAAAAGTGGTTTTTCAACACTAACACAAGTGCGAAAAGTGTTTTTTCCACACTAATACAAGTGCAAAAGTGGTTTCCTGCACCAACACAAGTGCGAAAAGTGGTTTTTCAACACTAACACAAGTGCGAAAAGTGGTTTTTCAACACTAACACAAGTGCGAAAAGTGGTTTTGCCACACTAATACAAGTGCAAAAGTGATTTCCTGCACCAACACAAGTGCGAAAAGTGGTTTTTCAACACTAACACAAGTGCGAAAAGTGTTTTTTCCACACTAATACAAGTGCAAAAGTGGTTTCCTGCACCAACACAAGTGCGAAAAGTGGTTTTTCAACACTAACACAAGTGCGAAAAGTGGTTTTTCAACACTAACACAAGTGCGAAAAGTGGTTTTGCCACACTAATACAAGTGCAAAAGTGATTTCCTGCACCAACACAAGTGCGAAAAGTGGTTTTTCAACACTAACACAAGTGCGAAAATTGGTTTTTCAACACTATCACAAGTGCAAAAAGTGTTTTTTCCACACTAATACAAGTCCAAAAGCGGTTTCCTGCACCAACAGAAGTGCAAAAAGTGGTTTTTCAACACTAACACAAGTGCGAAAAGTGGTTTTTCAACACTATCACAAGTGCAAAAAGTGTTTTTTCCAGACTAATACAAGTGCAAAAGTGGTTTCCTGCACCAACACAAGTGCGAAAAGTGGTTTTTCAACACTAACAGAAGTGCGAAAAGTGGTTTTTCAACACTAACACAAGTGCGAAAAGTGTTTTTTCCACACTAATACAAGTGCAAAGGTGGTTTCCTGCACCAACACAAGTGCGAAAAGTGGTTTTTCAACACTAACACAAGTGCGAAAAGTGGTTTTTCAACACTAACACAAGTGCGAAAAGTGGTATTTCCACACTAATACAAGTGCAAAAGTGGTTTCCTGCACCAACACAAGTGCGAAAAGTGGTTTTTCAACACTAACACAAGTGCGAAAAGTGGTTTTTCAACACTATCACAAGTGCAAAAAGTGTTTTTTCCAAACGAATACAAGTGCAAATGTGGTTTCCTGCACCAACACAAGTGCGAAAAGTGGTTTTTCAACACTAACACAATTGCGAAAAGTGGTTTTTCCACACTAACACAAGTGCGAAAAGTGTTTTTTCCACACTAATACAAGTGCAAAAGTGGTTTCCTGCACCAACACAAGTGCGAAAAGTGGTTTTTCAACACTAACACAAGTGCGAAAAGTGGTTTTTCAACACTAACACAAGTGCGAAAAGTGGTTTTTCAACACTAACACAAGTGCGAAAAGTGGTTTTTCCACACTAATACAAGTGCAAAAGTGGTTTCCTGCACCAACACAAGTGCAAAAAGTGGTTTTTCAACACTAACACAAGTGCGAAAAGTGGTTTTTCAACACTATCACAAGTGCAAAAAGTGTTTTTTCCACACTAATACAAGTGCAAAAGTGGTTTCCTGCACCAACACAAGTGCGAAAAGTGGTTTTTCAACACTAACACAAGTGCGAAAAGTGGCTTTTCAACACTAACACAAGTGCGAAAAGTGGTTTTTCAACACTATCACAAGTGCAAAAAGTGTTTTTCCAAACTAATACAAGTGCAAAAGTGGTTTCCTGCACCAACACAAGTGCGAAAAGTGGTTTTTCAACACTAACACAAGTGCGAAAAGTGGTTTTTCAACAATAACACAAGTGCGAAAAGTGTTTTTTCCACACTAATACAAGTGCAAAAGTGGTTTCCTGCACCATCACATGTGCGAAAAGTGGTTTTTCAACACTAACACAAGTGCGGAAAGTGGTTTTTCAACACTAACACAAGTGCGAAAAGTGGTTTTTCAAAACTAACACAAGTGCGAAAAGTGGTTTTTCCACAGTAATACAAGTGCAAAAGTGGTTTCCTGCACCAACACAATTGCGAAAAGTGGTTTTTCAACACTAACACAAGTGCGAAAATTGGTTTTTCAACACTATCACAAGTGCAAAAAGTGTTTTTTCCACACTAATACAAGTGCAAAAGTGGTTTCCTGCACCAACACAAGTGCGAAAAGTGGTTTTTCAACACTAACACAAGTGCGAAAAGTGGTTTTTCAACACTAACACAAGTGCGAAAAGTGTTTTTTCCACACTAATACAAGTGCAAAAGTGATTTCCTGCACCAACACAAGTGCGAAAAGTGGTTTTTCAACACTAACACAAGTGCGAAAAGTGGTTTTTCAACACTATCACAAGTGCGAAAAGTGTTTTTTCCACACTAATACAAGTGCAAAAGTGGTTTCCTGCACCAACACAAGTGCGAAAAGTGGTTTTTCAACACTAACACAAGTGCGAAAAGTGGTTTTTCAACACTAACACAAGTGCGAAAAGTGGTTTTTCAACACTAACACAAGTGCGAAAAGTGGTTTTTCCACACTAATACAAGTGCAAAAGTGGTTTCCTGCACCAACACAAGTGCGAAAAGTGGTTTTTCAACACTAACACAAGTGCGAAAAGTGGTTTTTCAACACTATCACAAGTGTAAAAAGTGTTTTTTCCACACGAATACAAGTGCAAAAGTGGTTTCCTGCACCAACACAAGTGCGAAAAGTGGTTTTTCAACACTAACACAAGTGCGAAAAGTGGTTTTTCAACACTATCACAAGTGCAAAAAGTGTTTTTTCCACACTAATACAAGTGCAAAAGTGGTTTCCTGCACCAACACAAGTGCGAAAAGTGGTTTTTCAACACTAACAGAAGTGCGAAAAGTGGTTTTTCAACACTAACACAAGTGCGAAAAGTGTTTTTTCCACACTAATACAAGTGCAAAAGTGGTTTCCTGCACCAACACAAGTGCGAAAAGTGGTTTTTCAACACTAACACAAGTGCGAAAAGTGGTTTTTCAACACTATCACAAGTGCAAAAAGTGTTTTTTCCAAACTAATACAAGTGCAAAAGTGGTTCCCTGCACCAACACAAGTGCGAAAAGTGGTTTTTCAACACTAACACAATTGCGAAAAGTGGTTTTTCCACACTAACACAAGTGCGAAAAGTGTTTTTTCCACACTAATACAAGTGCAAAAGTGGTTTCCTGCACCAACACAAGTGCGAAAAGTGGTTTTTCAACACTAACACAAGTGCGAAAAGTGGTTTTTCAACACTAACACAAGTGCGAAAAGTGGTTTTTCAACACTAACACAAGTGCGAAAAGTGGTTTTTCAACACTAACACAAGTGCGAAAAGTGGTTTTTCCACACTAATACAAGTGCAAAAGTGGTTTCCTGCACCAACACAAGTGCAAAAAGTGGTTTTTCAACACTAACACAAGTGCGAAAAGTTGTTTTTCAACACTATCACAAGTGCAAAAAGTGTTTTTTCCACACTAATACAAGTGCAAAAGTGGTTTCCTGCAACAACACAAGTGCGAAAAGTGGTTTTTCAACACTAACACAAGTGCGAAAAGTGGTTTTTCAACACTAACACAAGTGCGAAAAGTGGCTTTTCAACACTATCACAAGTGCAAAAAGTGTTTTTCCAAATTAATACAAGTGCAAAAGTGGTTTCCTGCACCAACACAAGTGCGAAAAGTGGTTTTTCAACACTAACACAAGTGCGAAAAGTGGTTTTTCAACACTAACAGAAGTGCGAAAAGTGGTTTTTCAACACTAACACAAGTGCGAAAAGTGTTTTTTCCACACTAATACAAGTGCAAAGGTGGTTTCCTGCACCAACACAAGTGCGAAAAGTGGTTTTTCAACACTAACACAAGTGCGAAAAGTGGTTTTTCAACAATAACACAAGTGCGAAAAGAGGTATTTCCACACTAATACAAGTGCAAAAGTGGTTTCCTGCACCAACACAAGTGCGAAAAGTGGTTTTTCAACACTAACACAAGTGCGAAAAGTGGTTTTTCAACACTATCACAAGTGCAAAAAGTGTTTTTTCCAAACGAATACAAGTGCAAATGTGGTTTCCTGCACCAACACAAGTGCGAAAAGTGGTTTTTCAACACTAACACAATTGCGAAAAGTGGTTTTTCCACACTAACACAAGTGCGAAAAGTGTTTTTTCCACACTAATACAAGTGCAAAAGTGGTTTCCTGCACCAACACAAGTGCGAAAAGTGGTTTTTCAACACTAACACAAGTGCGAAAAGTGGTTTTTCAACACTAACACAAGTGCGAAAAGTGGTTTTTCAACACTAACACAAGTGCGAAAAGTGGTTTTTCCACACTAATACAAGTGCAAAAGTGGTTTCCTGCACCAACACAAGTGCAAAAAGTGGTTTTTCAACACTAACACAAGTGCGAAAAGTGGTTTTTCAACACTATCACAAGTGCAAAAAGTGTTTTTTCCACACTAATACAAGTGCAAAAGTGGTTTCCTGCACCAACACAAGTGCGAAAAGTGGTTTTTCAACACTAACACAAGTGCGAAAAGTGGCTTTTCAACACTAACACAAGTGCGAAAAGTGGTTTTTCAACACTATCACAAGTGCAAAAAGTGTTTTTCCAAACTAATACAAGTGCAAAAGTGGTTTCCTGCACCAACACAAGTGCGAAAAGTGGTTTTTCAACACTAACACAAGTGCGAAAAGTGGTTTTTCAACAATAACACAAGTGCGAAAAGTGTTTTTTCCACACTAATACAAGTGCAAAAGTGGTTTCCTGCACCATCACATGTGCGAAAAGTGGTTTTTCAACACTAACACAAGTGCGAAAAGTGGTTTTTCAACACTAACACAAGTGCGAAAAGTGGTTTTTCAAAACTAACACAAGTGCGAAAAGTGGTTTTTCCACAGTAATACAAGTGCAAAAGTGGTTTCCTGCACCAACACAATTGCGAAAAGTGGTTTTTCAACACTAATACAAGTGCAAAAGTGGTTTCCTGCACCAACACAAGTGCGAAAAGTGGTTTTTCAACACTAACACAATTGCGAAAAGTGGTTTTTCAACACTAACACAAGTGCGAAAAGTGGTTTTTCAACACTATCACAAGTACAAAAATTGTTTTTTCCACACTAATACAAGTGCAAAAGTGGTTTCCTGCACCAACACAAGTGCGAAAAGTGGTTTTTCAACACTAACACAAGTGCGAAAAGTGGTTTTTCCACACTATTACAAGTGCAAAAGTGGTTTCCTGCACCAACACAAGTGTGAAAAGTGGTTTTTCAACACTAACACAAGTGCGAAAAGTGGTTTTTCAACACTATCACAAGTGCAAAAAGTGTTTTTTCCACACAAATACAAGTGCAAAAGTGGTTTCCTGCACCAACACAAGTGCGAAAAGTGGTTTTTCAACACTAACACAAGTGCGAAAAGTGGTTTTTCAACACTAACACAAGTGCGAAAAGTGTTTTTTCCACACTAATACAAGTGCAAAAGTGGTTTCCTGCACCAACACAAGTGCGAAAAGTGGTTTTTCAACACTAACACAAGTGCTATATGTGGTTTTTCAACACTAACACAAGTGCGAAAAGTGGTTTTTCAACACTAACACAAGTGCGACAAGTGGTTTTTCCACACTAATACAAGTGCAAAAGTGATTTCCTGCACCAACACAAGTGCGAAAAGTGGTTTTTCAACACTAACACAATTGCGAAAAGTGGTTTTTCCACACTAACACAAGTGCGAAAAGTGTTTTTTCCACACTAATACAAGTGCAAAAGTGGTTTCCTGCACCAACACAAGTGCGAAAAGTGGTTTTTCAACACTAACACAAGTGCGAAAAGTGGTTTTTCAACACTAACACAAGTGCGAAAAGTGGTTTTTCAACACTAACACAGGTGTGAAAAGTGGTTTTTCAACACTAACACAAATGCGAAAAGTGTTTTTTCCACACTAATACAAGTGCAAAAGTGGTTTCCTGCACCAACACAAGTGCGAAAAGTGGTTTTTCAACACTAACACAAGTGCGAAAAGTGGTTTTTCCACACTAACACAAGTGCGAAAAGTGTTTTTTCCACACTAATACAAGTGCAAAAGTGGTTTCCTGCACCAACACAAGTGCGAAAAGTGGTTTTTCAACACTAACACAAGTGCGAAAAGTGGTTTTTCAACACTAACACAAGTGCGAAAAGTGGTTTTTCAACACTAACACAAGTGCGAAAAGTGGTTTTTCCACACTAATACAAGTGCAAAAGTGGTTTCCTGCACCAACACAAGTGCAAAAAGTGGTTTTTCAACACTAACACAAGTGCGAAAAGTGGTTTTTCAACACTATCACAAGTGCAAAAAGTGTTTTTTCCACACTAATACAAGTGCAAAAGTGGTTTCCTGCACCAACACAAGTGCGAAAAGTGGTTTTTCAACACGAACACAAGTGCGAAAAGTGGCTTTTCAACACTAACACAAGTGCGAAAAGTGGTTTTTCAACACTATCACAAGTGCAAAAAGTGTTTTTCCAAACTAATACAAGTGCAAAAGTGGTTTCCTGCACCAACACAAGTGCGAAAAGTGGTTTTTCAACACTAACACAAGTGCGAAAAGTGGTTTTTCAACAATAACACAAGTGCGAAAAGTGTTTTTTCCACACTAATACAAGTGCAAAAGTGGTTTCCTGCACCATCACATGTGCGAAAAGTGGTTTTTCAACACTAACACAAGTGCGGAAAGTGGTTTTTCAACACTAACACAAGTGCGAAAAGTGGTTTTTCAAAACTAACACAAGTGCGAAAAGTGGTTTTTCCACAGTAATACAAGTGCAAAAGTGGTTTCCTGCACCAACACAATTGCGAAAAGTGGTTTTTCAACACTAACACAAGTGCGAAAATTGGTTTTTCAACACTATCACAAGTGCAAAAAGTGTTTTTTCCACACTAATACAAGTGCAAAAGTGGTTTCCTGCACCAACACAAGTGCGAAAAGTGGTTTTTCAACACTAACACAAGTGCGAAAAGTGGTTTTTCAACACTAACACAAGTGCGAAAAGTGTTTTTTCCACACTAATACAAGTGCAAAAGTGATTTCCTGCACCAACACAAGTGCGAAAAGTGGTTTTTCAACACTAACACAAGTGCGAAAAGTGGTTTTTCAACACTATCACAAGTGCGAAAAGTGTTTTTTCCACACTAATACAAGTGCAAAAGTGGTTTCCTGCACCAACACAAGTGCGAAAAGTGGTTTTTCAACACTAACACAAGTGCGAAAAGTGGTTTTTCAACACTAACACAAGTGCGAAAAGTGGTTTTTCAACACTAACACAAGTGCGAAAAGTGGTTTTTCCACACTAATACAAGTGCAAAAGTGGTTTCCTGCACCAACACAAGTGCGAAAAGTGGTTTTTCAACACTAACACAAGTGCGAAAAGTGGTTTTTCAACACTATCACAAGTGTAAAAAGTGTTTTTTCCACACGAATACAAGTGCAAAAGTGGTTTCCTGCACCAACACAAGTGCGAAAAGTGGTTTTTCAACACTAACACAAGTGCGAAAAGTGGTTTTTCAACACTATCACAAGTGCAAAAAGTGTTTTTTCCACACTAATACAAGTGCAAAAGTGGTTTCCTGCACCAACACAAGTGCGAAAAGTGGTTTTTCAACACTAACAGAAGTGCGAAAAGTGGTTTTTCAACACTAACACAAGTGCGAAAAGTGTTTTTTCCACACTAATACAAGTGCAAAAGTGGTTTCCTGCACCAACACAAGTGCGAAAAGTGGTTTTTCAACACTAACACAAGTGCGAAAAGTGGTTTTTCAACACTATCACAAGTGCAAAAAGTGTTTTTTCCAAACTAATACAAGTGCAAAAGTGGTTCCCTGCACCAACACAAGTGCGAAAAGTGGTTTTTCAACACTAACACAATTGCGAAAAGTGGTTTTTCCACACTAACACAAGTGCGAAAAGTGTTTTTTCCACACTAATACAAGTGCAAAAGTGGTTTCCTGCACCAACACAAGTGCGAAAAGTGGTTTTTCAACACTAACACAAGTGCGAAAAGTGGTTTTTCAACACTAACACAAGTGCGAAAAGTGGTTTTTCAACACTAACACAAGTGCGAAAAGTGGTTTTTCAACACTAACACAAGTGCGAAAAGTGGTTTTTCCACACTAATACAAGTGCAAAAGTGGTTTCCTGCACCAACACAAGTGCAAAAAGTGGTTTTTCAACACTAACACAAGTGCGAAAAGTTGTTTTTCAACACTATCACAAGTGCAAAAAGTGTTTTTTCCACACTAATACAAGTGCAAAAGTGGTTTCCTGCAACAACACAAGTGCGAAAAGTGGTTTTTCAACACTAACACAAGTGCGAAAAGTGGTTTTTCAACACTAACACAAGTGCGAAAAGTGGCTTTTCAACACTATCACAAGTGCAAAAAGTGTTTTTCCAAATTAATACAAGTGCAAAAGTGGTTTCCTGCACCAACACAAGTGCGAAAAGTGGTTTTTCAACACTAACACAAGTGCGAAAAGTGGTTTTTCAACACTAACAGAAGTGCGAAAAGTGGTTTTTCAACACTAACACAAGTGCGAAAAGTGTTTTTTCCACACTAATACAAGTGCAAAGGTGGTTTCCTGCACCAACACAAGTGCGAAAAGTGGTTTTTCAACACTAACACAAGTGCGAAAAGTGGTTTTTTCAACAATAACACAAGTGCGAAAAGAGGTATTTCCACACTAATACAAGTGCAAAAGTGGTTTCCTGCACCAACACAAGTGCGAAAAGTGGTTTTTCAACACTAACACAAGTGCGAAAAGTGGTTTTTCAACACTATCACAAGTGCAAAAAGTGTTTTTTCCAAACGAATACAAGTGCAAATGTGGTTTCCTGCACCAACACAAGTGCGAAAAGTGGTTTTTCAACACTAACACAATTGCGAAAAGTGGTTTTTCCACACTAACACAAGTGCGAAAAGTGTTTTTTCCACACTAATACAAGTGCAAAAGTGGTTTCCTGCACCAACACAAGTGCGAAAAGTGGTTTTTCAACACTAACACAAGTGCGAAAAGTGGTTTTTCAACACTAACACAAGTGCGAAAAGTGGTTTTTCAACACTAACACAAGTGCGAAAAGTGGTTTTTCCACACTAATACAAGTGCAAAAGTGGTTTCCTGCACCAACACAAGTGCAAAAAGTGGTTTTTCAACACTAACACAAGTGCGAAAAGTGGTTTTTCAACACTATCACAAGTGCAAAAAGTGTTTTTTCCACACTAATACAAGTGCAAAAGTGGTTTCCTGCACCAACACAAGTGCGAAAAGTGGTTTTTCAACACTAACACAAGTGCGAAAAGTGGCTTTTCAACACTAACACAAGTGCGAAAAGTGGTTTTTCAACACTATCACAAGTGCAAAAAGTGTTTTTCCAAACTAATACAAGTGCAAAAGTGGTTTCCTGCACCAACACAAGTGCGAAAAGTGGTTTTTCAACACTAACACAAGTGCGAAAAGTGGTTTTTCAACAATAACACAAGTGCGAAAAGTGTTTTTTCCACACTAATACAAGTGCAAAAGTGGTTTCCTGCACCATCACATGTGCGAAAAGTGGTTTTTCAACACTAACACAAGTGCGAAAAGTGGTTTTTCAACACTAACACAAGTGCGAAAAGTGGTTTTTCAAAACTAACACAAGTGCGAAAAGTGGTTTTTCCACAGTAATACAAGTGCAAAAGTGGTTTCCTGCACCAACACAATTGCGAAAAGTGGTTTTTCAACACTAATACAAGTGCAAAAGTGGTTTCCTGCACCAACACAAGTGCGAAAAGTGGTTTTTCAACACTAACACAATTGCGAAAAGTGGTTTTTCAACACTAACACAAGTGCGAAAAGTGGTTTTTCAACACTATCACAAGTACAAAAATTGTTTTTTCCACACTAATACAAGTGCAAAAGTGGTTTCCTGCACCAACACAAGTGCGAAAAGTGGTTTTTCAACACTAACACAAGTGCGAAAAGTGGTTTTTCCACACTATTACAAGTGCAAAAGTGGTTTCCTGCACCAACACAAGTGTGAAAAGTGGTTTTTCAACACTAACACAAGTGCGAAAAGTGGTTTTTCAACACTATCACAAGTGCAAAAAGTGTTTTTTCCACACAAATACAAGTGCAAAAGTGGTTTCCTGCACCAACACAAGTGCGAAAAGTGGTTTTTCAACACTAACACAAGTGCGAAAAGTGGTTTTTCAACACTAACACAAGTGCGAAAAGTGTTTTTTCCACACTAATACAAGTGCAAAAGTGGTTTCCTGCACCAACACAAGTGCGAAAAGTGGTTTTTCAACACTAACACAAGTGCTATATGTGGTTTTTCAACACTAACACAAGTGCGAAAAGTGGTTTTTCAACACTAACACAAGTGCGACAAGTGGTTTTTCCACACTAATACAAGTGCAAAAGTGATTTCCTGCACCAACACAAGTGCGAAAAGTGGTTTTTCAACACTAACACAATTGCGAAAAGTGGTTTTTCCACACTAACACAAGTGCGAAAAGTGTTTTTTCCACACTAATACAAGTGCAAAAGTGGTTTCCTGCACCAACACAAGTGCGAAAAGTGGTTTTCAACACTAACACAAGTGCGAAAAGTGGTTTTTCAACACTAACACAAGTGCGAAAAGTGGTTTTTCAACACTAACACAGGTGTGAAAAGTGGTTTTTCAACACTAACACAAATGCGAAAAGTGTTTTTTCCACACTAATACAAGTGCAAAAGTGGTTTCCTGCACCAACACAAGTGCGAAAAGTGGTTTTTCAACACTAACACAAGTGCGAAAAGTGGTTTTTCAACACCAACACAAGTGCAAAAAGTGGTTTTTCCACACTAATACAAGTGCAAAAGTGGTTCCTGCACCAACACAAGTGCGAAAAGTGGTTTTTCAACACTAACACAAGTGCGAAAAGTGGTTTTTCAACACTATCACAAGTGCACAAAGTGTTTTTTCCACACTAATACAAGTGCAAAAGTGGTTTCCTGCACCAACACAAGTGCGAAAAGTGGTTTTTCAACACTAACACAATTGCGAAAAGTGGTTTTTCAACACTAACACAAGTGCGAAAAGTGGTTTTTCAACACTATCACAAGTACAAAAATGGTTTTTTCCACACTAATACAAGTGCAAAAGTGGTTTCCTGCACCAACACAAGTGCGAAAAGTGGTTTTTCAACACTAACACAAGTGCGAAAAGTGGTTTTTCCACACTAATACAAGTGCAAAAGTGGTTTCCTGCACCAACACAAGTGTGAAAAGTGGTTTTTCAACACTAACACAAGTGCGAAAAGTGGTTTTTCAACACTATCACAAGTGCAAAAAGTGTTTTTTCCACACAAATACAAGTGCAAAAGTGGTTTCCTGCACCAACACAAGTGCGAAAAGTGGTTTTTCAACACTAACACAAGTGCGAAAAGTGGTTTTTCAACACTAACACAAGTGCGAAAAGTGTTTTTTCCACACTAATACAAGTGCAAAAGTGGTTTCCTGCACCAACACAAGTGCGAAAAGTGGTTTTTCAACACTAACACAAGTGCTAAAAGTGGTTTTTCAACACTAACACAAGTGCGAAAAGTGGTTTTTCAACACTAACACAAGTGCGACAAGTGGTTTTACCACACTAATACAAGTGCAAAAGTGATTTCCTGCACCAACACAAGTGCGAAAAGTGGTTTTTCAACACTAACACAAGTGCAAAAAGTGGTTTTTCAACACTAACACAAGTGCGAAAAGTGGTTTTTCCACACTAATACAAGTGCAAAAGTGGTTTCCTGCACCAACACAAGTGCGAAAAGTGGTTTTTCAACACCAACACAAGTGCGAAAAGTGGTTTTTCAACACTATCACAAGTGCGAAAAGTGGTTTTTCAACACTATCACAAGTGCAAAAAGTGTTTTTCCAAACTAACACAAGTGCAAAAGTGGTTTCCTGCACCAACACAAGTGCGAAAAGTGGTTCTTAAACACTAACACAAGTGCGAAAAGTGGTTTTTCAACACTAACACAATTGCGAAAAGTGGTTTTTCAACACTAACACAAGTGCGAAAAGTGGTTTTTCAACACTATCACAAGTGCAAAAAGTGTTTTTTCCACACTAATACAAGTGCAAAAGTGATTTCCTGCACCAACACAAGTGCGAAAAGTGGTTTTTCAACACTAACACAAGTGCAAAAAGTGGTTTTTCAACACTAACACAAGTGCGAAAAGTGGTTTTTCCACACTAATACAAGTGCAAAAGTGGTTTCCTGCACCAACACAAGTGCGAAAAGTGGTTTTTCAACACCAACACAAGTGCGAAAAGTGGTTTTTCAACACTATCACAAGTGCGAAAAGTGGTTTTTCAACACTATCACAAGTGCAAGAAGTGTTTTTCCAAACTAACACAAGTGCAAAAGTGGTTTCCTGCACCAACACAAGTGCGAAAAGTGGTTCTTAAACACTAACACAAGTGCGAAAAGTGGTTTTTCAACACTAACACAAGTGCGAAAAGTGTTTTTTCCACACTAATACAAGTGCAAAAGTGGTTTCCTGCACCAACACAAGTGCGAAAAGTGGTTTTTCAACACTAACACAAGTGCGAAAAGTGGTTTTTCAACACTAACACAAGTGCGAAAAGTGGTTTTGCCACACTAATACAAGTGCAAAAGTGATTTCCTGCACCAACACAAGTGCGAAAAGTGGTTTTTCAACACTAACACAAGTGCGAAAAGTGTTTTTTCCACACTAATACAAGTGCAAAAGTGGTTTCCTGCACCAACACAAGTGCGAAAAGTGGTTTTTCAACACTAACACAAGTGCGAAAAGTGGTTTTTCAACACTAACACAAGTGCGAAAAGTGGTTTTGCCACACTAATACAAGTGCAAAAGTGATTTCCTGCACCAACACAAGTGCGAAAAGTGGTTTTTCAACACTAACACAAGTGCGAAAATTGGTTTTTCAACACTATCACAAGTGCAAAAAGTGTTTTTTCCACACTAATACAAGTCCAAAAGCGGTTTCCTGCACCAACAGAAGTGCAAAAAGTGGTTTTTCAACACTAACACAAGTGCGAAAAGTGGTTTTTCAACACTATCACAAGTGCAAAAAGTGTTTTTTCCAGACTAATACAAGTGCAAAAGTGGTTTCCTGCACCAACACAAGTGCGAAAAGTGGTTTTTCAACACTAACAGAAGTGCGAAAAGTGGTTTTTCAACACTAACACAAGTGCGAAAAGTGTTTTTTCCACACTAATACAAGTGCAAAGGTGGTTTCCTGCACCAACACAAGTGCGAAAAGTGGTTTTTCAACACTAACACAAGTGCGAAAAGTGGTTTTTCAACACTAACACAAGTGCGAAAAGTGGTATTTCCACACTAATACAAGTGCAAAAGTGGTTTCCTGCACCAACACAAGTGCGAAAAGTGGTTTTTCAACACTAACACAAGTGCGAAAAGTGGTTTTTCAACACTATCACAAGTGCAAAAAGTGTTTTTTCCAAACGAATACAAGTGCAAATGTGGTTTCCTGCACCAACACAAGTGCGAAAAGTGGTTTTTCAACACTAACACAATTGCAAAAAGTGGTTTTTCCACACTAACACAAGTGCGAAAAGTGTTTTTTCCACACTAATACAAGTGCAAAAGTGGTTTCCTGCACCAACACAAGTGCGAAAAGTGGTTTTTCAACACTAACACAAGTGCGAAAAGTGGTTTTTCAACACTAACACAAGTGCGAAAAGTGGTTTTTCAACACTAACACAAGTGCGAAAAGTGGTTTTTCCACACTAATACAAGTGCAAAAGTGGTTTCCTGCACCAACACGAGTGCAAAAAGTGGTTTTTCAACACTAACACAAGTGCGAAAAGTGGTTTTTCAACACTATCACAAGTGCAAAAAGTGTTTTTTCCACACTAATACAAGTGCAAAAGTGGTTTCCTGCACCAACACAAGTGCGAAAAGTGGTTTTTCAACACTAACACAAGTGCGAAAAGTGGCTTTTCAACACTAACACAAGTGCGAAAAGTGGTTTTTCAACACTATCACAAGTGCAAAAAGTGTTTTTCCAAACTAATACAAGTGCAAAAGTGGTTTCCTGCACCAACACAAGTGCGAAAAGTGGTTTTTCAACACTAACACAAGTGCGAAAAGTGGTTTTTCAACAATAACACAAGTGCGAAAAGTGTTTTTTCCACACTAATACAAGTGCAAAAGTGGTTTCCTGCACCATCACATGTGCGAAAAGTGGTTTTTCAACACTAACACAAGTGCGGAAAGTGGTTTTTCAACACTAACACAAGTGCGAAAAGTGGTTTTTCAAAACTAACACAAGTGCGAAAAGTGGTTTTTCCACAGTAATACAAGTGCAAAAGTGGTTTCCTGCACCAACACAATTGCGAAAAGTGGTTTTTCAACACTAACACAAGTGCGAAAATTGGTTTTTCAACACTATCACAAGTGCAAAAAGTGTTTTTTCCACACTAATACAAGTGCAAAAGTGGTTTCCTGCACCAACACAAGTGCGAAAAGTGGTTTTTCAACACTAACACAAGTGCGAAAAGTGGTTTTTCAACACTAACACAAGTGCGAAAAGTGTTTTTTCCACACTAATACAAGTGCAAAAGTGATTTCCTGCACCAACACAAGTGCGAAAAGTGGTTTTTCAACACTAACACAAGTGCGAAAAGTGGTTTTTCAACACTATCACAAGTGCGAAAAGTGTTTTTTCCACACTAATACAAGTGCAAAAGTGGTTTCCTGCACCAACACAAGTGCGAAAAGTGGTTTTTCAACACTAACACAAGTGCGAAAAGTGGTTTTTCAACACTAACACAAGTGCGAAAAGTGGTTTTTCAACACTAACACAAGTGCGAAAAGTGGTTTTTCCACACTAATACAAGTGCAAAAGTGGTTTCCTGCACCAACACAAGTGCGAAAAGTGGTTTTTCAACACTAACACAAGTGCGAAAAGTGGTTTTTCAACACTATCACAAGTGCAAAAAGTGTTTTTTCCACACGAATACAAGTGCAAAAGTGGTTTCCTGCACCAACACAAGTGCGAAAAGTGGTTTTTCAACACTAACACAAGTGCGAAAAGTGGTTTTTCAACACTATCACAAGTGCAAAAAGTGTTTTTTCCACACTAATACAAGTGCAAAAGTGGTTTCCTGCACCAACACAAGTGCGAAAAGTGGTTTTTCAACACTAACAGAAGTGCGAAAAGTGGTTTTTCAACACTAACACAAGTGCGAAAAGTGTTTTTTCCACACTAATACAAGTGCAAAAGTGGTTTCCTGCACCAACACAAGTGCGAAAAGTGGTTTTTCAACACTAACACAAGTGCGAAAAGTGGTTTTTCAACACTATCACAAGTGCAAAAAGTGTTTTTTCCAAACTAATACAAGTGCAAAAGTGGTTCCCTGCACCAACACAAGTGCGAAAAGTGGTTTTTCAACACTAACACAATTGCGAAAAGTGGTTTTTCCACACTAACACAAGTGCGAAAAGTGTTTTTTCCACACTAATACAAGTGCAAAAGTGGTTTCCTGCACCAACACAAGTGCGAAAAGTGTTTTTCAACACTAACACAAGTGCGAAAAGTGGTTTTTCAACACTAACACAAGTGCGAAAAGTGGTTTTTCAACACTAACACAAGTGCGAAAAGTGGTTTTTCAACACTAACACAAGTGCGAAAAGTGGTTTTTCCACACTAATACAAGTGCAAAAGTGGTTTCCTGCACCAACACAAGTGCAAAAAGTGGTTTTTCAACACTAACACAAGTGCGAAAAGTTGTTTTTCAACACTATCACAAGTGCAAAAAGTGTTTTTTCCACACTAATACAAGTGCAAAAGTGGTTTCCTGCAACAACACAAGTGCGAAAAGTGGTTTTTCAACACTAACACAAGTGCGAAAAGTGGTTTTTCAACACTAACACAAGTGCGAAAAGTGGCTTTTCAACACTATCACAAGTGCAAAAAGTGTTTTTCCAAATTAATACAAGTGCAAAAGTGGTTTCCTGCACCAACACAAGTGCGAAAAGTGGTTTTTCAACACTAACACAAGTGCGAAAAGTGGTTTTTCAACACTAACAGAAGTGCGAAAAGTGGTTTTTCAACACTAACACAAGTGCGAAAAGTGTTTTTTCCACACTAATACAAGTGCAAAGGTGGTTTCCTGCACCAACACAAGTGCGAAAAGTGGTTTTTCAACACTAACACAAGTGCGAAAAGTGTTTTTTCAACACTAACACAAGTGCGAAAAGAGGTATTTCCACACTAATACAAGTGCAAAAGTGGTTTCCTGCACCAACACAAGTGCGAAAAGTGGTTTTTCAACACTAACACAAGTGCGAAAAGTGGTTTTTCAACACTATCACAAGTGCAAAAAGTGTTTTTTCCAAACGAATACAAGTGCAAATGTGGTTTCCTGCACCAACACAAGTGCGAAAAGTGGTTTTTCAACACTAACACAATTGCGAAAAGTGGTTTTTCCACACTAACACAAGTGCGAAAAGTGTTTTTTCCACACTAATACAAGTGCAAAAGTGGTTTCCTGCACCAACACAAGTGCGAAAAGTGGTTTTTCAACACTAACACAAGTGCGAAAAGTGGTTTTTCAACACTAACACAAGTGCGAAAAGTGGTTTTTCAACACTAACACAAGTGCGAAAAGTGGTTTTTCCACACTAATACAAGTGCAAAAGTGGTTTCCTGCACCAACACAAGTGCAAAAAGTGGTTTTTCAACACTAACACAAGTGCGAAAAGTGGTTTTTCAACACTATCACAAGTGCAAAAAGTGTTTTTTCCACACTAATACAAGTGCAAAAGTGGTTTCCTGCACCAACACAAGTGCGAAAAGTGGTTTTTCAACACTAACACAAGTGCGAAAAGTGGCTTTTCAACACTAACACAAGTGCGAAAAGTGGTTTTTCAACACTATCACAAGTGCAAAAAGTGTTTTTCCAAACTAATACAAGTGCAAAAGTGGTTTCCTGCACCAACACAAGTGCGAAAAGTGGTTTTTCAACACTAACACAAGTGCGAAAAGTGGTTTTTCAACAATAACACAAGTGCGAAAAGTGTTTTTTCCACACTAATACAAGTGCAAAAGTGGTTTCCTGCACCATCACATGTGCGAAAAGTGGTTTTTCAACACTAACACAAGTGCGAAAAGTGGTTTTTCAACACTAACACAAGTGCGAAAAGTGGTTTTTCAAAACTAACACAAGTGCGAAAAGTGGTTTTTCCACAGTAATACAAGTGCAAAAGTGGTTTCCTGCACCAACACAATTGCGAAAAGTGGTTTTTCAACACTAACACAAGTGCGAAAATTGGTTTTTCAACAGTATCACAAGTGCAAAAAGTGTTTTTTCCACACTAATACAAGTGCAAAAGTGGTTACCTGCACCAACACAAGTGCAAAAAGTGGTTTTTCAACACTAACACAAGTGCGAAAAGTGGTTTTTCAACACTAACACAAGTGCGAAAAGTGTTTTTTCCACACTAATACAAGTGCAAAAGTGATTTCCTGCACCAACACAAGTGCGAAAAGTGGTTTTTCAACACTAACACAAGTGCGAAAAGTGGTTTTTCAACACTATCACAAGTGCGAAAAGTGTTTTTTCCACACTAATACAAGTGCAAAAGTGGTTTCCTGCACCAACACAAGTGCGAAAAGTGGTTTTTCAACACTAACACAAGTGCGAAAAGTGGTTTTTCAACACTAACACAAGTGCGAAAAGTGGTTTTTCAACACTAACACAAGTGCGAAAAGTGGTTTTTCCACACTAATACAAGTGCAAAAGTGGTTTCCTGCACCAACACAAGTGCGAAAAGTGGTTTTTCAACACTAACACAAGTGCGAAAAGTGGTTTTTCAACACTATCACAAGTGCAAAAAGTGTTTTTTCCACACGAATACAAGTGCAAAAGTGGTTTCCTGCACCAACACAAGTGCGAAAAGTGGTTTTTCAACACTAACACAAGTGCGAAAAGTGGTTTTTCAACACTATCTCAAGTGCAAAAAGTGTTTTTTCCACACTAATACAAGTGCAAAAGTGGTTTCCTGCACCAACACAAGTGCGAAAAGTGGTTTTTCAACACTAACAGAAGTGCGAAAAGTGGTTTTTCAACACTAACACAAGTGCGAAAAGTGTTTTTTCCACACTATTACAAGTGCAAAAGTGGTTTCCTGCACCAACACAAGTGCGAAAAGTGGTTTTTCAACACTAACACAAGTGCGAAAAGTGGTTTTTCAACACTATCACAAGTGCAAAAAGTGTTTTTTCCAAACTAATACAAGTGCAAAAGTGGTTCCCTGCACCAACACAAGTGCGAAAAGTGGTTTTTCAACACTAACACAATTGCGAAAAGTGGTTTTTCCACACTAACACAAGTGCGAAAAGTGTTTTTTCCACACTAATACAAGTGCAAAAGTGGTTTCCTGCACCAACACAAGTGCGAAAAGTGGTTTTTCAACACTAACACAAGTGCGAAAAGTGGTTTTTCAACACTAACACAAGTGCGAAAAGTGGTTTTTCAACACTAACACAAGTGCGAAAAGTGGTTTTTCAACACTAACACAAGTGCGAAAAGTGGTTTTTCCACACTAATACAAGTGCAAAAGTGGTTTCCTGCACCAACACAAGTGCAAAAAGTGGTTTTTCAACACTAACACAAGTGCGAAAAGTTGTTTTTCAACACTATCACAAGTGCAAAAAGTGTTTTTTCCACACTAATACAAGTGCAAAAGTGGTTTCCTGCACCAACACAAGTGCGAAAAGTGGTTTTTCAACACTAACACAAGTGCGAAAAGTGGTTTTTCAACACTATCACAAGTGCAAAAAGTGTTTTTTCCACACTAATACAAGTGCAAAAGTGGTTACCTGCACCAACACAAGTGCGAAAAGTGGTTTTTCAACACTAACACAAGTGCGAAAAGTGGTTTTTCAACACTAACACAAGTGCGAAAAGTGTTTTTTCCACACTAATACAAGTGCAAAAGTGATTTCCTGCACCAACACAAGTGCGAAAAGTGGTTTTTCAACACTAACACAAGTGCGAAAAGTGGTTTTTCAACACTATCACAAGTGCGAAAAGTGTTTTTTCCACACTAATACAAGTGCAAAAGTGGTTTCCTGCACCAACACAAGTGCGAAAAGTGGTTTTTCAACACTAACACAAGTGCGAAAAGTGGTTTTTCAACACTAACACAAGTGCGAAAAGTGGTTTTTCAACACTAACACAAGTGCGAAAAGTGGTTTTTCCACACTAATACAAGTGCAAAAGTGGTTTCCTGCACCAACACAAGTGCGAAAAGTGGTTTTTCAACACTAACACAAGTGCGAAAAGTGGTTTTTCAACACTATCACAAGTGCAAAAAGTGTTTTTTCCACACGAATACAAGTGCAAAAGTGGTTTCCTGCACCAACACAAGTGCGAAAAGTGGTTTTTCAACACTAACACAAGTGCGAAAAGTGGTTTTTCAACACTATCACAAGTGCAAAAAGTGTTTTTTCCACACTAATACAAGTGCAAAAGTGGTTTCCTGCACCAACACAAGTGCGAAAAGTGGTTTTTCAACACTAACAGAAGTGCGAAAAGTGGTTTTTCAACACTAACACAAGTGCGAAAAGTGTTTTTTCCACACTAATACAAGTGCAAAAGTGGTTTCCTGCACTAACACAAGTGCGAAAAGTGGTTTTTCAACACTAACACAAGTGCGAAAAGTGGTTTTTCAACACTATCACAAGTGCAAAAAGTGTTTTTTCCAAACTAATACAAGTGCAAAAGTGGTTCCCTGCACCAACACAAGTGCGAAAAGTGGTTTTTCAACACTAACACAATTGCGAAAAGTGGTTTTTCCACACTAACACAAGTGCGAAAAGTGTTTTTTCCACACTAATACAAGTGCAAAAGTGGTTTCCTGCACCAACACAAGTGCGAAAAGTGGTTTTTCAACACTAACACAAGTGCGAAAAGTGGTTTTTCAACACTAACACAAGTGCAAAAAGTGGTTTTTCAACACTAACACAAGTGCGAAAAGTGGTTTTTCAACACTAACACAAGTGCGAAAAGTGGTTTTTCCACACTAATACAAGTGCAAAAGTGGTTTCCTGCACCAACACAAGTGCAAAAAGTGGTTTTTCAACACTAACACAAGTGCGAAAAGTTGTTTTTCAACACTATCACAAGTGCAAAAAGTGTTTTTTCCACACTAATACAAGTGCAAAAGTGGTTTCCTGCAACAACACAAGTGCGAAAAGTGGTTTTTCAACACTAACACAAGTGCGAAAAGTGGTTTTTCAACACTAACACAAGTGCGAAAAGTGGCTTTTCAACACTATCACAAGTGCAAAAAGTGTTTTTCCAAACTAATACAAGTGCAAAAGTGGTTTCCTGCACCAACACAAGTGCGAAAAGTGGTTTTTCAACACTAACACAAGTGCGAAAAGTGGTTTTTCAACAATAACACAAGTGCGAAAAGTGTTTTTTCCACACTAATACAAGTGCAAAAGTGGTTTCCTGCACCAACACAAGTGCGAAAAGTGGTTTTTCAACACTAACACAAGTGCGAAAAGTGGTTTTTCAACACTAACACAAGTGCGAAAAGTGGTTTTTCAAAACTAACACAAGTGCGAAAAGTGGTTTTTCCACAGTAATACAAGTGCAAAAGTGGTTTCCTGCACCAACACAAGTGCGAAAAGTGGTTTTTCAACACTAACACAAGTGCGAAAAGTGGTTTTTCAACACTATCACAAGTGCAAAAAGTGTTTTTTCCACACTAATACAAGTGCAAAAGTGGTTTCCTGCACCAACACAAGTGCGAAAAGTGGTTTTTCAACACTAACACAAGTGCGAAAAGTGGTTTTTCAACACTAACACAAGTGCGAAAAGTGGTTTTTCCACACTAATACAAGTGCAAAAGTGATTTCCTGCACCAACACAAGTGCGAAAAGTTGTTTTTCAAGACTAACACAAGTCCAAAAGCGGTTTCCTTCACCAACAGAAGTGCAAAAAGTGGTTTTTCAACACTGACACAAGTGCTAAAAGTGGTTTTTCAACACAAACACAAGTGCGAATAGTGGGTTTTCCACACTAATACAAGTGCAAAAGTGGTTTCCTGCACCAACACAAGTGCGAAAAGTGGTTTTTCAACACTAACACAAGTGCGAAAAGTGGTTTTTCAACACTATCACAAGTGCAAAAAGTGTTTTTTCCACACTAATACAAGTGCAAAAGTGGTTTCCTGCACCAACACAAGTGCGAAAAGTCGTTTTTCAACACTAACACAAGTGCGAAAAGTGGTTTTTCAACACTAACACAAGTGCAAAAAGTGGTTTTTCCACACTATTACAAGTGCCAAAGTGGTTTCCTGCACCAACACAAGTGCGAAAAGTTGTTTTTCAACACTAACACAAGTGCGAAAAGTGGTTTTTGAACACTATCACAAGTGCAAAAAGTGGTTTTTCCACACTAATACAAGTGCAAAAGTGGTTTCCTGCACCAACACAAGTGCGAAAAGTGGTTTTTCAACACTAACACAAGTGCAAAAAGTGGTTTTTCAACACTAACACAAGTGCGAAAAGTGTTTTTTCCACACTAATACAAGTGCAAAAGTGGTTTCCTGCACCAACACAAGTGCGAAAAGTGGTTTTTCAACACTAACACAAGTGCGAAAAGTGGTTTTTCAACACTAACACAAGTGCGAAAAGTGGTTTTTCAACACTAACACAAGTGCGAAAAGTGGTTTTTCCACACTAATACAAGTGCAAAAGTGGTTTCCTGCACCAACACAAGTGCGAAAAGTGGTTTTTCAACACTAACACAAGTGCGAAAAGTGGTTTTTCAACACTATCACAAGTGCAAAAAGTGTTTTTTCCACACTAATACAAGTGCAAAAGTGGTTTCCTGCACCAACACAAGTGCGAAAAGTGGTTTTTCAACACTAACACAATTGCGAAAAGTGGTTTTTCCACACTAACACAAGTGCGAAAAGTGTTTTTTCCACACTAATACAAGTGCAAAAGTGGTTTCCTGCACCAACACAAGTGCGAAAAGTGGTTTTTCAACACTAACACAAGTGCGAAAAGTGGTTTTTCAACACTAACACAGGTGTGAAAAGTGGTTTTTCAACACTAACACAAGTGCGAAAAGTGGTTTTTCAACACCAACACAAGTGCAAAAAGTGGTTTTTCCACACTAATACAAGTGCAAAAGTGGTTCCTGCACCAACACAAGTGCGAAAAGTGGTTTTTCAACACTAACACAAGTGCGAAAAGTGGTTTTTCAACACTATCACAAGTGCAAAAAGTGTTTTTTCCACACTAATACAAGTGCAAAAGTGGTTTCCTGCACCAACACAAGTGCGAAAAGTGGTTTTTCAACACTAACACAATTGCGAAAAGTGGTTTTTCAACACTAACACAAGTGCGAAAAGTGGTTTTTCAACAATATCACAAGTACAAAAATTGTTTTTTCCACACTAATACAAGTGCAAAAGTGGTTTCCTGCACCAACACAAGTGCGAAAAGTGGTTTTTCAACACTAACACAAGTGCGAAAAGTGGTTTTTCCACACTAATACAAGTGCAAAAGTGGTTTCCTGCACCAACACAAGTGTGAAAAGTGGTTTTTCAACACTAACACAAGTGCGAAAAGTGGTTTTTCAACACTATCACAAGTGCAAAAAGTGTTTTTTCTACACAAATACAAGTGCAAAAGTGGTTTCCTGCACCAACACAAGTGCGAAAAGTGGTTTTTCAACACTAACACAAGTGCGAAAAGTGGTTTTTCAACACTAACACAAGTGCGAAAAGTGTTTTTTTCCACACTAATACAAGTGCAAAAGTGGTTTCCTGCACCAACACAAGTGCGAAAAGTGGTTTTTCAACACTAACACAAGTGCTAAATGTGGTTTTTCAACACTAACACAAGTGCGAAAAGTGGTTTTTCAACACTAACACAAGTGCGACAAGTGGTTTTTCCACACTAATACAAGTGCAAAAGTGATTTCCTGCACCAACACAAGTGCGAAAAGTGGTTTTTCAACACTAACACAATTGCGAAAAGTGGTTTTTCCACACTAACACAAGTGCGAAAAGTGTTTTTTCCACACTAATACAAGTGCAAAAGTGGTTTCCTGCACCAACACAAGTGCGAAAAGTGGTTTTTCAACACTAACACAAGTGCGAAAAGTGGTTTTTCAACACTAACACAAGTGTGAAAAGTGGTTTTTCAACACTAACACAGGTGTGAAAAGTGGTTTTTCAACACTAACACAAGTGCGAAAAGTGGTTTTTCAACACCAACACAAGTGCAAAAAGTGGTTTTTCCACACTAATACAAGTGCAAAAGTGGTTCCTGCACCAACACAAGTGCGAAAAGTGGTTTTTCAACACTAACACAAGTGCGAAAAGTGGTTTTTCAACACTATCACAAGTGCACAAAGTGTTTTTTCCACACTAATACAAGTGCAAAAGTGGTTTCCTGCACCAACACAAGTGCGAAAAGTGGTTTTTCAACACTAACACAATTGCGAAAAGTGGTTTTTCAACACTAACACAAGTGCGAAAAGTGGTTTTTCAACACTATCATAAGTACAAAAATGGTTTTTTCCACACTAATACAAGTGCAAAAGTGGTTTCCTGCACCAACACAAGTGCGAAAAGTGGTTTTTCAACACTAACACAAGTGCGAAAAGTGGTTTTTCCACACTAATACAAGTGCAAAAGTGGTTTCCTGCACCAACACAAGTGTGAAAAGTGGTTTTTCAACACTAACACAAGTGCGAAAAGTGGTTTTTCAACACTATCACAAGTGCAAAAAGTGTTTTTTCCACACAAATACAAGTGCAAAAGTGGTTTCCTGCACCAACACAAGTGCGAAAAGTGGTTTTTCAACACTAACACAAGTGCGAAAAGTGGTTTTTCAACACTAACACAAGTGCGAAAAGTGTTTTTTCCACACTAATACAAGTGCAAAAGTGGTTTCCTGCACCAACACAAGTGCGAAAAGTGGTTTTTCAACACTAACACAAGTGCTAAAAGTGGTTTTTCAACACTAACACAAGTGCGAAAAGTGGTTTTTCAACACTAACACAAGTGCGACAAGTGGTTTTACCACACTAATACAAGTGCAAAAGTGATTTCCTGCACCAACACAAGTGCGAAAAGTGGTTTTTCAACACTAACACAAGTGCAAAAAGTGGTTTTTCAACACTAACACAAGTGCGAAAAGTGGTTTTTCCACACTAATACAAGTGCAAAAGTGGTTTCCTGCACCAACACAAGTGCGAAAAGTGGTTTTTCAACACCAACACAAGTGCGAAAAGTGGTTTTTCAACACTATCACAAGTGCGAAAAGTGGTTTTTCAACACTATCACAAGTGCGAAAAGTGTTTTTCCAAACTAACACAAGTGCAAAAGTGGTTTCCTGCACCAACACAAGTGCGAAAAGTGGTTCTTAAACACTAACACAAGTGCGAAAAGTGGTTTTTCAACACTAACACAAGTGCGAAAAGTGGTTTTTCAACACTAACACAAGGGCGAAAAGTGGTTTTTCAACACTATCACAAGTGCAAAAAGTGTTTTTTCCACACTAATACAAGTGCAAAAGTGATTTCCTGCACCAACACAAGTGCGAAAAGTGGTTTTTCAACACTAACACAAGTGCAAAAAGTGGTTTTTCAACACTAACACAAGTGCGAAAAGTGGTTTTTCCACACTAATACAAGTGCAAAAGTGGTTTCCTGCACCAACACAAGTGCGAAAAGTGGTTTTTCAACACCAACACAAGTGCGAAAAGTGGTTTTTCAACACTATCACAAGTGCGAAAAGTGGTTTTTCAACACTATCACAAGTGCAAAAAGTGTTTTTCCAAACTAACACAAGTGCAAAAGTGGTTTCCTGCACCAACACAAGTGCGAAAAGTGGTTCTTAAACACTAACACAAGTGCGAAAAGTGGTTTTTCAACACTAACACAAGTGCGAAAAGTGTTTTTTCCACACTAATACAAGTGCAAAAGTGGTTTCCTGCACCAACACAAGTGCGAAAAGTGGTTTTTCAACACTAACACAAGTGCGAAAAATGGTTTTTCAACACTAACACAAGTGCGAAAAGTGGTTTTGCCACACTAATACAAGTGCAAAAGTGATTTCCTGCACCAACACAAGTGCGAAAAGTGGTTTTTCAACACTAACACAAGTGCGAAAAGTGTTTTTTCCACACTAATACAAGTGCAAAAGTGGTTTCCTGCACCAACACAAGTGCGAAAAGTGGTTTTTCAACACTAACACAAGTGCGAAAAGTGGTTTTTCAACACTAACACAAGTGCGAAAAGTGGTTTTGCCACACTAATACAAGTGCAAAAGTGATTTCCTGCACCAACACAAGTGCGAAAAGTGGTTTTTCAACACTAACACAAGTGCGAAAATTGGTTTTTCAACACTATCACAAGTGCAAAAAGTGTTTTTTCCACACTAATACAAGTCCAAAAGCGGTTTCCTGCACCAACAGAAGTGCAAAAAGTGGTTTTTCAACACTAACACAAGTGCGAAAAGTGGTTTTTCAACACTATCACAAGTGCAAAAAGTGTTTTTTCCACACTAATACAAGTGCAAAAGTGGTTTCCTGCACCAACACAAGTGCGAAAAGTGGTTTTTCAACACTAACAGAAGTGCGAAAAGTGGTTTTTCAACACTAACACAAGTGCGAAAAGTGTTTTTTCCACACTAATACAAGTGCAAAGGTGGTTTCCTGCACCAACACAAGTGCGAAAAGTGGTTTTTCAACACTAACACAAGTGCGAAAAGTGGTTTTTCAACACTAACACAAGTGCGAAAAGTGGTATTTCCACACTAATACAAGTGCAAAAGTGGTTTCCTGCACCAACACAAGTGCGAAAAGTGGTTTTTCAACACTAACACAAGTGCGAAAAGTGGTTTTTCAACACTATCACAAGTGCAAAAAGTGTTTTTTCCAAACGAATACAAGTGCAAATGTGGTTTCCTGCACCAACACAAGTGCGAAAAGTGGTTTTTCAACACTAACACAATTGCGAAAAGTGGTTTTTCCACACTAACACAAGTGCGAAAAGTGTTTTTTCCACACTAATACAAGTGCAAAAGTGGTTTCCTGCACCAACACAAGTGCGAAAAGTGGTTTTTCAACACTAACACAAGTGCGAAAAGTGGTTTTTCAACACTAACACAAGTGCGAAAAGTGGTTTTTCAACACTAACACAAGTGCGAAAAGTGGTTTTTCCACACTAATACAAGTGCAAAAGTGGTTTCCTGCACCAACACAAGTGCAAAAAGTGGTTTTTCAACACTAACACAAGTGCTAAATGTGGTTTTTCAACACTAACACAAGTGCGAAAAGTGGTTTTTCAACACTAACACAAGTGCGACAAGTGGTTTTTCCACACTAATACAAGTGCAAAAGTGATTTCCTGCACCAACACAAGTGCGAAAAGTGGTTTTTCAACACTAACACAATTGCGAAAAGTGGTTTTTCCACACTAACACAAGTGCGAAAAGTGTTTTTTCCACACTAATACAAGTGCAAAAGTGGTTTCCTGCACCAACACAAGTGCGAAAAGTGGTTTTTCAACACTAACACAAGTGCGAAAAGTGGTTTTTCAACACTAACACAAGTGCGAAAAGTGGTTTTTCAACACTAACACAGGTGTGAAAAGTGGTTTTTCAACACTAACACAAGTGCGAAAAGTGGTTTTTCAACACTATCACAAGTGCAAAAAGTGTTTTTTCCACACTAATACAAGTGCAAAAGTGGTTTCCTGCACCAACACAAGTGCGAAAAGTGGTTTTTCAACACTAACACAATTGCGAAAAGTGGTTTTTCAACACTAACACAAGTGCGAAAAGTGGTTTTTCAACACTATCACAAGTACAAAAATTGTTTTTTCCACACTAATACAAGTGCAAAAGTGGTTTCCTGCACCAACACAAGTGCGAAAAGTGGTTTTTCAACACTAACACAAGTGCGAAAAGTGGTTTTTCCACACTAATACAAGTGCAAAAGTGGTTTCCTGCACCAACACAAGTGTGAAAAGTGGTTTTTCAACACTAACACAAGTGCGAAAAGTGGTTTTTCAACACTATCACAAGTGCAAAAAGTGTTTTTTCTACACAAATACAAGTGCAAAAGTGGTTTCCTGCACCAACACAAGTGCGAAAAGTGGTTTTTCAACACTAACACAAGTGCGAAAAGTGGTTTTTCAACACTAACACAAGTGCGAAAAGTGTTTTTTCCACACTAATACAAGTGCAAAAGTGGTTTCCTGCACCAACACAAGTGCGAAAAGTGGTTTTTCAACACTAACACAAGTGCTAAATGTGGTTTTTCAACACTAACACAAGTGCGAAAAGTGGTTTTTCAACACTAACACAAGTGCGACAAGTGGTTTTTCCACACTAATACAAGTGCAAAAGTGATTTCCTGCACCAACACAAGTGCGAAAAGTGGTTTTTCAACACTAACACAATTGCGGAAAGTGGTTTTTCCACACTAACACAAGTGCGAAAAGTGTTTTTTCCACACTAATACAAGTGCAAAAGTGGTTTCCTGCACCAACACAAGTGCGAAAAGTGGTTTTTCAACACTAACACAAGTGCGAAAAGTGGTTTTTCAACACTAACACAAGTGCGAAAAGTGGTTTTTCAACACTAACACAGGTGTGAAAAGTGGTTTTTCAACACTAACACAAGTGCGAAAAGTGGTTTTTCAACACCAACACAAGTGCAAAAAGTGGTTTTTCCACACTAATACAAGTGCAAAAGTGGTTCCTGCACCAACACAAGTGCGAAACGTGGTTTTTCAACACTAACACAAGTGCGAAAAGTGGTTTTTCAACACTATCACAAGTGCACAAAGTGTTTTTTCCACACTAATACAAGTGCAAAAGTGGTTTCCTGCACCAACACAAGTGCGAAAAGTGGTTTTTCAACACTAACACAATTGCGAAAAGTGGTTTTTCAACACTAACACAAGTGCGAAAAGTGGTTTTTCAACACTATCACAAGTACAAAAATGGTTTTTTCCACACTAATACAAGTGCAAAAGTGGTTTCCTGCACCAACACAAGTGCGAAAAGTGGTTTTTCAACACTAACACAAGTGCGAAAAGTGGTTTTTCCACACTAATACAAGTGCAAAAGTGGTTTCCTGCACCAACACAAGTGTGAAAAGTGGTTTTTCAACACTAACACAAGTGCGAAAAGTGGTTTTTCAACACTATCACAAGTGCAAAAAGTGTTTTTTCCACACAAATACAAGTGCAAAAGTGGTTTCCTGCACCAACACAAGTGCGAAAAGTGGTTTTTCAACACTAACACAAGTGCGAAAAGTGGTTTTTCAACACTAACACAAGTGCGAAAAGTGTTTTTTCCACACTAATACAAGTGCAAAAGTGGTTTCCTGCACCAACACAAGTGCGAAAAGTGGTTTTTCAACACTAACACAAGTGCTAAAAGTGGTTTTTCAACACTAACACAAGTGCGAAAAGTGGTTTTTCAACACTAACACAAGTGCGACAAGTGGTTTTACCACACTAATACAAGTGCAAAAGTGATTTCCTGCACCAACACAAGTGCGAAAAGTGGTTTTTCAACACTAACACAAGTGCGAAAAGTGGTTTTTCAACACTAACACAAGTGCGACAAGTGGTTTTTCCACACTAATACAAGTGCAAAAGTGGTTTCCTGCACCAACACAAGTGCGGAAAGTGGTTTTTCAACACTAACACAAGTGCGAAAAGTGGTTTTTCAACACTATCACAAGTGCAAAAAGTGTTTTTTCCACACTAATACAAGTGCAAAAGTGGTTTCCTGCACCAACACAAGTGCGAAAAGTGGTTTTTCAACACTAACACAAGTGCGAAAAGTGGTTTTTCAACACTAACACAAGTGCGAAAAGTGGTTTTTCAACACTAACACAGGTGTGAAAAGTGGTTTTTCAACACTAACACAAGTGCGAAAAGTGGTTTTTCAACACTAACACAAGTGCGAAAAGTGGTTTTTCAACACTATCACAAGTGCAAAAAGTGTTTTTTCCACACTATTACAAGTGCAAAAGTGGTTTCCTGCACCAACACAAGTGCGAAAAGTGGTTTTTCAACACTAACACAATTGCGAAAAGTGGTTTTTCAACACTAACACAAGTGCGAAAAGTGGTTTTTCAACACTATCACAAGTACAAAAATTGTTTTTTCCACACTAATACAAGTGCAAAAGTGGTTTCCTGCACCAACACAAGTGCGAAAAGTGGTTTTTCAACACTAACACAAGTGCGAAAAGTGGTTTTTCCACACTAATACAAGTGCAAAAGTGGTTTCCTGCACCAACACAAGTGTGAAAAGTGGTTTTTCAACACTAACACAAGTGCGAAAAGTGGTTTTTCAACACTATCACAAGTGCAAAAAGTGTTTTTTCCACACAAATACAAGTGCAAAAGTGGTTTCCTGCACCAACACAAGTGCGAAAAGTGGTTTTTCAACACTAACACAAGTGCGAAAAGTGGTTTTTCAACACTAACACAAGTGCGAAAAGTGTTTTTTCCACACTAATACAAGTGCAAAAGTGGTTTCCTGCACCAACACAAGTGCGAAAAGTGGTTTTTCAACACTAACACAAGTGCTAAAAGTGGTTTTTCAACACTAACACAAGTGCGAAAAGTGGTTTTTCAACACTAACACAAGTGCGACAAGTGGTTTTTCCACACTAATACAAGTGCAAAAGTGGTTTCCTGCACCAACACAAGTGCGAAAAGTGGTTTTTCAACACTAACACAAGTGCGAAATGTGGTTTTTCAACACTAACACGAGTGCGAAAAGTGGATTTTCAACACCAACACAAGTGCGAAAAGTGGTTTTTCAACACTAACACAATTGCGAAAAGTGGTTTTTCAACAATAACACAAGTGCGAAAAGTGGTTTTTCCACACTAATACAAGTGCAAAAGTGGTTTGCTGCACCAACACAAGTGCGAAAAGTGTTTTTTCAACACTAACACAAGTGCGAAAAGTGGTTTTTCAACACTATCACAACTGCAAAAAGTGTTTTTTCCACACTAATACAAGTGCAAAAGTGGTTTCCTGCACCAACACAAGTGCGAAAAGTGGTTTTTCAACACTAACACAATTGCGAAAAGTGGTTTTTCAACACTAACACAAGTGCGAAAAGTGGTTTTTCAACACTATCACAAGTACAAAAATTGTTTTTTCCACACTAATACAAGTGCAAAAGTGGTTTCCTGCACCAACACAAGTGCGAAAAGTGGTTTTTCAACACTAACACAAGTGCGAAAAGTGGTTTTTCAACACTAACACAAGTGCGAAAAGTGGTTTTTCCACACTAATACAAGTGCAAAAGTGGTTTCCTGCACCAACACAAGTGCGAAAAGTGGTTTTTCAACACCAACACAAGTGCGAAAAGTGGTTTTTCAACACTATCACAAGTGCGAAAAGTGGTTTTTCAACACTATCACAAGTGCAAAAAGTGTTTTTCCAAACTAATACAAGTGCAAAAGTGGTTTCCTGCACCAACACAAGTGCGAAAAGTGGTTTTCAACACTAACACAAGTGCGAAAAGTGGTTTTTCAACACTAACACAAGTGCGAAAAGTGTTTTTTCCACACTAATACAAGTGCAAAAGTGTTTTTTCCACACTAATACAAGTGCAAAAGTGGTTTGCTGCACCAACACAAGTGCGAAAAGTGTTTTTTCAACACTAACACAAGTGCGAAAAGTGGTTTTTCAACACTATCACAAGTGCAAAAAGTGTTTTTTTCCACACTAATACAAGTGCAAAAGTGGCTTCCTGCACCAACACAAGTGCGAAAAGTGGTTTTTCAACACTAACACAAGTGCGAAAAGTGGTTTTTCCACACTAATACAAGTGCAAAAGTGTTTTTTCCACACTAATACAAGTGCAAAAGTGGTTTCCTGCACCAACACAAGTGCGAAAGGTGGTTTTTCAACACTAACACAAGTGCGAAAAGTGTTTTTTCAACACTAACACAAGTGCAAAAAGTGGTTTTTCAACACTAACACAAGTGCGAAAAGTGGTTTTTCAACACTAACACAAGTGCGAAAAGTGGTTTTTCCACACTAATACAAGTGCAAAAGTGGTTTCCTGCACCAACACAAGTGCAAAAAGTGGTTTTTCAACACTAACACAAGTGCGAAAAGTGGTTTTTCAACACTATCACAAGTGCAAAAAGTGTTTTTTCCACACTAATACAAGTGCAAAAGTGGTTTCCTGCACCAACACAAGTGCGAAAAGTGGTTTTTCAACACTAACACAAGTGCGAAAAGTGGTTTTTCAACACTAACACAAGTGCGAAAAGTGGTTTTTCAACACTATCACAAGTGCAAAAAGTGTTTTTTCCACACTAATACAAGTGCAAAAGTGGTTTCCTGCACCAACACAAGTGCGAAAAGTGGTTTTTCAACACTAACACAAGTGCTAAAAGTGGTTTTTCAACACTAACACAAGTGCGACAAGTGGTTTTACCACACTAATACAAGTGCAAAAGTGATTTCCTGCACCAACACAAGTGCGAAAAGTGGTTTTTCAACACTAACACAAGTGCAAAAAGTGGTTTTTCAACACTAACACAAGTGCGAAAAGTGGTTTTTCCACACTAATACAAGTGCAAAAGTGGTTTCCTGCACCAACACAAGTGCGAAAAGTGGTTTTTCAACACCAACACAAGTGCGAAAAGTGGTTTTTCAACACTATCACAAGTGCGAAAAGTAGTTTTTCAACACTATCACAAGTGCGAAAAGTGTTTTTCCAAACTAACACAAGTGCAAAAGTGGTTTCCTGCACCAACACAAGTGCGAAAAGTGGTTCTTAAACACTAACACAAGTGCGAAAAGTGGTTTTTCAACACTAACACAAGTGCGAAAAGTGGTTTTTCAACACTAACACAAGGGCGAAAAGTGGTTTTTCAACACTATCACAAGTGCAAAAAGTGTTTTTTCCACACTAATACAAGTGCAAAAGTGATTTCCTGCACCAACACAAGTGCGAAAAGTGGTTTTTCAACACTAACACAAGTGCAAAAAGTGGTTTTTCAACACTAACACAAGTGCGAAAAGTGGTTTTTCCACACTAATACAAGTGCAAAAGTGGTTTCCTGCACCAACACAAGTGCGAAAAGTGGTTTTTCAACACCAACACAAGTGCGAAAAGTGGTTTTTCAACACTATCACAAGTGCGAAAAGTGGTTTTTCAACACTATCACAAGTGCAAAAAGTGTTTTTCCAAACTAACACAAGTGCAAAAGTGGTTTCCTGCACCAACACAAGTGCGAAAAGTGGTTCTTAAACACTAACACAAGTGCGAAAAGTGGTTTTTCAACACTAACACAAGTGCGAAAAGTGTTTTTTCCACACTAATACAAGTGCAAAAGTGGTTTCCTGCACCAACACAAGTGCGAAAAGTGGTTTTTCAACACTAACACAAGTGCGAAAAATGGTTTTTCAACACTAACACAAGTGCGAAAAGTGGTTTTGCCACACTAATACAAGTGCAAAAGTGATTTCCTGCACCAACACAAGTGCGAAAAGTGGTTTTTCAACACTAACACAAGTGCGAAAAGTGTTTTTTCCACACTAATACAAGTGCAAAAGTGGTTTCCTGCACCAACACAAGTGCGAAAAGTGGTTTTTCAACACTAACACAAGTGCGAAAAGTGGTTTTTCAACACTAACACAAGTGCGAAAAGTGGTTTTGCCACACTAATACAAGTGCAAAAGTGATTTCCTGCACCAACACAAGTGCGAAAAGTGGTTTTTCAACACTAACACAAGTGCGAAAATTGGTTTTTCAACACTATCACAAGTGCAAAAAGTGTTTTTTCCACACTAATACAAGTCCAAAAGCGGTTTCCTGCACCAACAGAAGTGCAAAAAGTGGTTTTTCAACACTAACACAAGTGCGAAAAGTGGTTTTTCAACACTATCACAAGTGCAAAAAGTGTTTTTTCCACACTAATACAAGTGCAAAAGTGGTTTCCTGCACCAACACAAGTGCGAAAAGTGGTTTTTCAACACTAACAGAAGTGCGAAAAGTGGTTTTTCAACACTAACACAAGTGCGAAAAGTGTTTTTTCCACACTAATACAAGTGCAAAGGTGGTTTCCTGCACCAACACAAGTGCGAAAAGTGGTTTTTCAACACTAACACAAGTGCGAAAAGTGGTTTTTCAACACTAACACAAGTGCGAAAAGTGGTATTTCCACACTAATACAAGTGCAAAAGTGGTTTCCTGCACCAACACAAGTGCGAAAAGTGGTTTTTCAACACTAACACAAGTGCGAAAAGTGGTTTTTCAACACTATCACAAGTGCAAAAAGTGTTTTTTCCAAACGAATACAAGTGCAAATGTGGTTTCCTGCACCAACACAAGTGCGAAAAGTGGTTTTTCAACACTAACACAATTGCGAAAAGTGGTTTTTCCACACTAACACAAGTGCGAAAAGTGTTTTTTCCACACTAATACAAGTGCAAAAGTGGTTTCCTGCACCAACACAAGTGCGAAAAGTGGTTTTTCAACACTAACACAAGTGCGAAAAGTGGTTTTTCAACACTAACACAAGTGCGAAAAGTGGTTTTTCAACACTAACACAAGTGCGAAAAGTGGTTTTTCCACACTAATACAAGTGCAAAAGTGGTTTCCTGCACCAACACAAGTGCAAAAAGTGGTTTTTCAACACTAACACAAGTGCTAAATGTGGTTTTTCAACACTAACACAAGTGCGAAAAGTGGTTTTTCAACACTAACACAAGTGCGACAAGTGGTTTTTCCACACTAATACAAGTGCAAAAGTGATTTCCTGCACCAACACAAGTGCGAAAAGTGGTTTTTCAACACTAACACAATTGCGAAAAGTGGTTTTTCCACACTAACACAAGTGCGAAAAGTGTTTTTTCCACACTAATACAAGTGCAAAAGTGGTTTCCTGCACCAACACAAGTGCGAAAAGTGGTTTTTCAACACTAACACAAGTGCGAAAAGTGGTTTTTCAACACTAACACAAGTGCGAAAAGTGGTTTTTCAACACTAACACAGGTGTGAAAAGTGGTTTTTCAACACTAACACAAGTGCGAAAAGTGGTTTTTCAACACTATCACAAGTGCAAAAAGTGTTTTTTCCACACTAATACAAGTGCAAAAGTGGTTTCCTGCACCAACACAAGTGCGAAAAGTGGTTTTTCAACACTAACACAATTGCGAAAAGTGGTTTTTCAACACTAACACAAGTGCGAAAAGTGGTTTTTCAACACTATCACAAGTACAAAAATTGTTTTTTCCACACTAATACAAGTGCAAAAGTGGTTTCCTGCACCAACACAAGTGCGAAAAGTGGTTTTTCAACACTAACACAAGTGCGAAAAGTGGTTTTTCCACACTAATACAAGTGCAAAAGTGGTTTCCTGCACCAACACAAGTGTGAAAAGTGGTTTTTCAACACTAACACAAGTGCGAAAAGTGGTTTTTCAACACTATCACAAGTGCAAAAAGTGTTTTTTCTACACAAATACAAGTGCAAAAGTGGTTTCCTGCACCAACACAAGTGCGAAAAGTGGTTTTTCAACACTAACACAAGTGCGAAAAGTGGTTTTTCAACACTAACACAAGTGCGAAAAGTGTTTTTTCCACACTAATACAAGTGCAAAAGTGGTTTCCTGCACCAACACAAGTGCGAAAAGTGGTTTTTCAACACTAACACAAGTGCTAAATGTGGTTTTTCAACACTAACACAAGTGCGAAAAGTGGTTTTTCAACACTAACACAAGTGCGACAAGTGGTTTTTCCACACTAATACAAGTGCAAAAGTGATTTCCTGCACCAACACAAGTGCGAAAAGTGGTTTTTCAACACTAACACAATTGCGAAAAGTGGTTTTTCCACACTAACACAAGTGCGAAAAGTGTTTTTTCCACACTAATACAAGTGCAAAAGTGGTTTCCTGCACCAACACAAGTGCGAAAAGTGGTGTTTCAACACTAACACAAGTGCGAAAAGTGGTTTTTCAACACTAACACAAGTGCGAAAAGTGGTTTTTCAACACTAACACAGGTGTGAAAAGTGGTTTTTCAACACTAACACAAGTGCGAAAAGTGGTTTTTCAACACCAACACAAGTGCAAAAAGTGGTTTTTCCACACTAATACAAGTGCAAAAGTGGTTCCTGCACCAACACAAGTGCGAAACGTGGTTTTTCAACACTAACACAAGTGCGAAAAGTGGTTTTTCAACACTATCACAAGTGCACAAAGTGTTTTTTCCACACTAATACAAGTGCAAAAGTGGTTTCCTGCACCAACACAAGTGCGAAAAGTGGTTTTTCAACACTAACACAATTGCGAAAAGTGGTTTTTCAACACTAACACAAGTGCGAAAAGTGGTTTTTCAACACTATCACAAGTACAAAAATGGTTTTTTCCACACTAATACAAGTGCAAAAGTGGTTTCCTGCACCAACACAAGTGCGAAAAGTGGTTTTTCAACACTAACACAAGTGCGAAAAGTGGTTTTTCCACACTAATACAAGTGCAAAAGTGGTTTCCTGCACCAACACAAGTGTGAAAAGTGGTTTTTCAACACTAACACAAGTGCGAAAAGTGGTTTTTCAACACTATCACAAGTGCAAAAAGTGTTTTTTCCACACAAATACAAGTGCAAAAGTGGTTTCCTGCACCAACACAAGTGCGAAAAGTGGTTTTTCAACACTAACACAAGTGCGAAAAGTGGTTTTTCAACACTAACACAAGTGCGAAAAGTGTTTTTTCCACACTAATACAAGTGCAAAAGTGGTTTCCTGCACCAACACAAGTGCGAAAAGTGGTTTTTCAACACTAACACAAGTGCTAAAAGTGGTTTTTCAACACTAACACAAGTGCGAAAAGTGGTTTTTCAACACTAACACAAGTGCGACAAGTGGTTTTACCACACTAATACAAGTGCAAAAGTGATTTCCTGCACCAACACAAGTGCGAAATGTGGTTTTTCAACACTAACACAAGTGCGAAAAGTGGTTTTTCAACACTAACACAAGTGCGACAAGTGGTTTTTCCACACTAATACAAGTGCAAAAGTGGTTTCCTGCACCAACACAAGTGCGGAAAGTGGTTTTTCAACACTAACACAAGTGCGAAAAGTGGTTTTTCAACACTATCACAAGTGCAAAAAGTGTTTTTTCCACACTAATACAAGTGCAAAAGTGGTTTCCTGCACCAACACAAGTGCGAAAAGTGGTTTTTCAACACTAACACAAGTGCGAAAAGTGGTTTTTCAACACTAACACAAGTGCGAAAAGTGGTTTTTCAACACTAACACAGGTGTGAAAAGTGGTTTTTCAACACTAACACAAGTGCGAAAAGTGGTTTTTCAACACTAACACAAGTGCGAAAAGTGGTTTTTCAACACTATCACAAGTGCAAAAAGTGTTTTTTCCACACTATTACAAGTGCAAAAGTGGTTTCCTGCACCAACACAAGTGCGAAAAGTGGTTTTTCAACACTAACACAATTGCGAAAAGTGGTTTTTCAACACTAACACAAGTGCGAAAAGTGGTTTTTCAACACTATCACAAGTACAAAAATTGTTTTTTCCACACTAATACAAGTGCAAAAGTGGTTTCCTGCACCAACACAAGTGCGAAAAGTGGTTTTTCAACACTAACACAAGTGCGAAAAGTGGTTTTTCCACACTAATACAAGTGCAAAAGTGGTTTCCTGCACCAACACAAGTGTGAAAAGTGGTTTTTCAACACTAACACAAGTGCGAAAAGTGGTTTTTCAACACTATCACAAGTGCAAAAAGTGTTTTTTCCACACAAATACAAGTGCAAAAGTGGTTTCCTGCACCAACACAAGTGCGAAAAGTGGTTTTTCAACACTAACACAAGTGCGAAAAGTGGTTTTTCAACACTAACACAAGTGCGAAAAGTGTTTTTTCCACACTAATACAAGTGCAAAAGTGGTTTCCTGCACCAACACAAGTGCGAAAAGTGGTTTTTCAACACTAACACAAGTGCTAAAAGTGGTTTTTCAACACTAACACAAGTGCGAAAAGTGGTTTTTCAACACTAACACAAGTGCGACAAGTGGTTTTTCCACACTAATACAAGTGCAAAAGTGGTTTCCTGCACCAACACAAGTGCGAAAAGTGGTTTTTCAACACTAACACAGGTGCGAAATGTGGTTTTTCAACACTAACACGAGTGCGAAAAGTGGATTTTCAACACCAACACAAGTGCGAAAAGTGGTTTTTCAACACTAACACAATTGCGAAAAGTGGTTTTTCAACAATAACACAAGTGCGAAAAGTGGTTTTTCCACACTAATACAAGTGCAAAAGTGGTTTGCTGCACCAACACAAGTGCGAAAAGTGTTTTTTCAACACTAACACAAGTGCGAAAAGTGGTTTTTCAACACTATCACAACTGCAAAAAGTGTTTTTTCCACACTAATACAAGTGCAAAAGTGGTTTCCTGCACCAACACAAGTGCGAAAAGTGGTTTTTCAACACTAACACAATTGCGAAAAGTGGTTTTTCAACACTAACACAAGTGCGAAAAGTGGTTTTTCAACACTATCACAAGTACAAAAATTGTTTTTTCCACACTAATACAAGTGCAAAAGTGGTTTCCTGCACCAACACAAGTGCGAAAAGTGGTTTTTCAACACTAACACAAGTGCGAAAAGTGGTTTTTCAACACTAACACAAGTGCGAAAAGTGGTTTTTCCACACTAATACAAGTGCAAAAGTGGTTTCCTGCACCAACACAAGTGCGAAAAGTGGTTTTTCAACACCAACACAAGTGCGAAAAGTGGTTTTTCAACACTATCACAAGTGCGAAAAGTGGTTTTTCAACACTATCACAAGTGCAAAAAGTGTTTTTCCAAACTAATACAAGTGCAAAAGTGGTTTCCTGCACCAACACAAGTGCGAAAAGTGGTTTTCAACACTAACACAAGTGCGAAAAGTGGTTTTTCAACACTAACACAAGTGCGAAAAGTGTTTTTTCCACACTAATACAAGTGCAAAAGTGTTTTTTCCACACTAATACAAGTGCAAAAGTGGTTTGCTGCACCAACACAAGTGCGAAAAGTGTTTTTTCAACACTAACACAAGTGCGAAAAGTGGTTTTTCAACACTATCACAAGTGCAAAAAGTGTTTTTTTCCACACTAATACAAGTGCAAAAGTGGCTTCCTGCACCAACACAAGTGCGAAAAGTGGTTTTTCAACACTAACACAAGTGCGAAAAGTGGTTTTTCCACACTAATACAAGTGCAAAAGTGTTTTTTCCACACTAATACAAGTGCAAAAGTGGTTTCCTGCACCAACACAAGTGCGAAAGGTGGTTTTTCAACACTAACACAAGTGCGAAAAGTGTTTTTTCAACACTAACACAAGTGCAAAAAGTGGTTTTTCAACACTAACACAAGTGCGAAAAGTGGTTTTTCAACACTAACACAAGTGCGAAAAGTGGTTTTTCCACACTAATACAAGTGCAAAAGTGGTTTCCTGCACCAACACAAGTGCAAAAAGTGGTTTTTCAACACTAACACAAGTGCGAAAAGTGGTTTTTCAACACTATCACAAGTGCAAAAAGTGTTTTTTCCACACTAATACAAGTGCAAAAGTGGTTTCCTGCACCAACACAAGTGCGAAAAGTGGTTTTTCAACACTAACACAAGTGCGAAAAGTGGTTTTTCAACACTAACACAAGTGCGAAAAGTGGTTTTTCAACACTATCACAAGTGCAAAAAGTGTTTTTTCCACACTAATACAAGTGCAAAAGTGGTTTCCTGCACCAACACAAGTGCGAAAAGTGGTTTTTCAACACTAACACAAGTGCTAAAAGTGGTTTTTCAACACTAACACAAGTGCGAAAAGTGGTTTTTCAACACTAACACAAGTGCGACAAGTGGTTTTTCCACACTAATACAAGTGCAAAAGTGGTTTCCTGCACCAACACAAGTGCGGAAAGTGGTTTTTCAACACTAACACAAGTGCGAAAAGTGGTTTTTCAACACTATCACAAGTGCAAAAAGTGTTTTTTCCACACTAATACAAGTGCAAAAGTGGTTTCCTGCACCAACACAAGTGCGAAAAGTGGTTTTTCAACACTAACACAAGTGCGAAAAGTGGTTTTTCAACACTAACACGAGTGCGAAAAGTGGTTTTTCAACACCAACACAAGTGCGAAAAGTGGTTTTTCAACACTAACACAATTGCGAAAAGTGGTTTTTCAACAATAACACAAGTGCGAAAAGTGGTTTTTCCACACTAATACAAGTGCAAAAGTGGTTTGCTGCACCAACACAAGTGCGAAAAGTGTTTTTTCAACACTAACACAAGTGCGAAAAGTGGTTTTTCAACACTATCACAAGTGCAAAAAGTGTTTTTTCCACACTAATACAAGTGCAAAAGTGGTTTCCTGCACCAACACAAGTGCGAAAAGTGGTTTTTCAACACTAACACAATTGCGAAAAGTGGTTTTTCAACACTAACACAAGTGCGAAAAGTGGTTTTTCAACACTATCACAAGTACAAAAATTGTTTTTTCCACACTAATACAAGTGCAAAAGTGGTTTCCTGCACCAACACAAGTGCGAAAAGTGGTTTTTCAACACTAACACAAGTGCGAAAAGTGGTTTTTCCACACTAATATAAGTGCAAAAGTGGTTTCCTTCACCAACACAAGTGTGAAAAGTGGTTTTTCAACACTAACACAAGTGCGAAAAGTGGTTTTTCAACACTAACACAAGTGCGAAAAGTGTTTTTTCCACACTAATACAAGTGCAAAAGTGGTTTCCTGCACCAACACAAGTGCGAAAAGTGGTTTTTCAACACTAACACAAGTGCGAAAAGTGGTTTTTCAACACTAACACAAGTGCGAAAAGTGTTTTTTCCACACTAATACAAGTGCAAAAGTGGTTTCCTGCACCAACACAAGTGCGAAAAGTGGTTTTTCAACACTAACACAGTGCTAAAAGTGGTTTTTCAACACTAACACAAGTGCGAAAAGTGGTTTTTCAACACTAACACAAGTGCGACAAGTGGTTTTTCCACACTAATACAAGTGCAAAAGTGGTTTCCTGCACCAACACAAGTGCGGAAAGTGGTTTTTCAACACTAACACAAGTGCGAAAAGTGGTTTTTCAACACTATCACAAGTGCAAAAAGTGTTTTTTCGACACTAATACAAGTGCAAAAGTGGTTTCCTGCACCAACACAAGTGCGAAAAGTGGTTTTTCAACACTAACACAAGTGCGAAAAGTGGTTTTTCAACACTAACACGAGTGCGAAAAGTGGTTTTTCAACACCAACACAAGCGCGAAAAGTGGTTTTTCAACACTAACACAATTGCGAAAAGTGGTTTTTCAACAATAACACAAGTGCGAAAAGTGGTTTTTCCACACTAATACAAGTGCAAAAGTGGTTTGCTGCACCAACACAAGTGCGAAAAGTGTTTTTTCAACACTAACACAAGTGCGAAAAGTGGTTTTTCAACACTATCACAAGTGCAAAAAGTGTTTTTTTCCACACTAATACAAGTGCAAAAGTGGCTTCCTGCACCAACACAAGTGCGAAAAGTGGTTTTTCAACACTAACACAAGTGCGAAAAGTGGTTTTTCCACACTAATACAAGTGCAAAAGTGTTTTTTCCACACTAATACAAGTGCAAAAGTGGTTTCCTGCACCAACACAAGTGCGAAAGGTGGTTTTTCAACACTAACACAAGTGCGAAAAGTGTTTTTTCAACACTAACACAAGTGCAAAAAGTGGTTTTTCAACACTAACACAAGTGCGAAAAGTGGTTTTTCAACACTAACACAAGTGCGAAAAGTGGTTTTTCCACACTAATACAAGTGCAAAAGTGGTTTCCTGCACCAACACAAGTGCAAAAAGTGGTTTTTCAACACTAACACAAGTGCGAAAAGTGGTTTTTCAACACTATCACAAGTGCAAAAAGTGTTTTTTCCACACTAATACAAGTGCAAAAGTGGTTTCCTGCACCAACACAAGTGTGAAAAGTGGTTTTTCAACACTAACACAAGTGCGAAAAGTGGTTTTTCAACACTAACACAAGTGCGAAAAGTGGTTTTTCAACACTATCACAAGTGCAAAAAGTGTTTTTTCCACACTAATACAAGTGCAAAAGTGATTTCCTGCACCAACACAAGTGCGAAAAGTGGTTTTTCAACACTACCACAAGTGCGAAAAGTGGTTTTTCAACACTAACACAAGTGCGAAAAGTGGTTTTTTCCACACTAATACAAGTGCAAAAGTGGTTTCCTGCACCAACACAAGTGCGAAAAGTGGTTTTTCAACACCAACACAAGTGCGAAAAGTGGTTTTTCAACACTATCACAAGTGCGAAAAGTGGTTTTTCAACACTATCACAAGTGCAAAAAGTGTTTTTCCAAACTAATACAAGTGCAAAAGTGGTTTCCTGCACCAACACAAGTGCGAAAAGTGGTTTTCAACACTAACACATGTGCGAAAAGTGGTTTTTCAACACTAACACAAGTGTGAAAAGTGTTTTTTTCCACACTAATACAAGTGCAAAAGTGGTTTCCTGCACCAACACAAGTGCGAAAAGTGGTTTTCAACACTAACACAAGTGCGAAAAGTGGTTATTCAACACTAACACAAGTGCGAAAAGTGGTTTTTCAAAACTAACACAAGTGCGAAAAGTGGTTTTTCCACAGTAATACAAGTGCAAAAGTGGTTTCCTGCACCAACACAAGTGCGAAAAGTGGTTTTTCAACACTAACACAAGTGCGAAAAGTGGTTTTTCAACACTATCACATGTGCAAAAAGTGTTTTTTCCACACTAATACAAGTGCAAAAGTGGTTTCCTGCACCAACACAAGTGCGAAAAGTGGTTTTCCAACACTAACACAAGTGCGAAAAGTGGTTTTTCAACACTAACACAAGTGCGAAAAGTGGTTTTTCCACACTAATACAAGTGCAAAAGTGATTTCCTGCACCAACACAAGTGCGAAAAGTGGTTTTTCAACACTAACACAAGTGCGAAAAGTGGTTTTTCAACACTATCACAAGTGCAAAAAGTGTTTTTTCCACACTAATACAAGTCCAAAAGCGGTTTCCTGCACCAACAGAAGTGCAAAAAGTGGTTTTTCAACACTAACACAAGTGCGAAAAGTGGTTTTTCAACACTAACACAAGTGCGAAAAGTGTTTTTTCCACACTAATACAAGTGCAAAAGTGGTTTCCTGCACCAACATAAGTGCGAAAAGTGGTTTTTCAACACTAACACAAGTGCGAAAAGTGGTTTTTCAACACTAACACAAGTGCGAAAAGTGGTTTTTCAACACTATCACAAGTACAAAAATTGTTTTTTCCACACTAATACAAGTGCAAAAGTGGTTTCCTGCACCAACACAAGTGCGAAAAGTGGTTTTTCAACACTAACACAAGTGCGAAAAGTGGTTTTTCCACACTAATACAAGTGCAAAAGTGGTTTCCTGCACCAACACAAGTGTGAAAAGTGGTTTTTCAACACTAACACAAGTGCGAAAAGTGGTTTTTCAACACTAACACAAGTGCGAAAAGTGGTTTTTCAACACTATCACAAGTGCAAAAAGTGTTTTTTCCACACTAATACAAGTGCAAAAGTGATTTCCTGCACCAACACAAGTGCGAAAAGTGGTTTTTCAACACTACCACAAGTGCGAAAAGTGGTTTTTCAACACTAACACAAGTGCGAAAAGTGGTTTTTTCCACACTAATACAAGTGCAAAAGTGGTTTCCTGCACCAACACAAGTGCGAAAAGTGGTTTTTCAACACCAACACAAGTGCGAAAAGTGGTTTTTCAACACTATCACAAGTGCGAAAAGTGGTTTTTCAACACTATCACAAGTGCAAAAAGTGTTTTTCCAAACTAATACAAGTGCAAAAGTGGTTTCCTGCACCAACACAAGTGCGAAAAGTGGTTTTCAACACTAACACATGTGCGAAAAGTGGTTTTTCAACACTAACACAAGTGTGAAAAGTGTTTTTTTCCACACTAATACAAGTGCAAAAGTGGTTTCCTGCACCAACACAAGTGCGAAAAGTGGTTTTCAACACTAACACAAGTGCGAAAAGTGGTTATTCAACACTAACACAAGTGCGAAAAGTGGTTTTTCAAAACTAACACAAGTGCGAAAAGTGGTTTTTCCACAGTAATACAAGTGCAAAAGTGGTTTCCTGCACCAACACAAGTGCGAAAAGTGGTTTTTCAACACTAACACAAGTGCGAAAAGTGGTTTTTCAACACTATCACATGTGCAAAAAGTGTTTTTTCCACACTAATACAAGTGCAAAAGTGGTTTCCTGCACCAACACAAGTGCGAAAAGTGGTTTTCCAACACTAACACAAGTGCGAAAAGTGGTTTTTCAACACTAACACAAGTGCGAAAAGTGGTTTTTCCACACTAATACAAGTGCAAAAGTGATTTCCTGCACCAACACAAGTGCGAAAAGTGGTTTTTCAACACTAACACAAGTGCGAAAAGTGGTTTTTCAACACTATCACAAGTGCAAAAAGTGTTTTTTCCACACTAATACAAGTCCAAAAGCGGTTTCCTGCACCAACAGAAGTGCAAAAAGTGGTTTTTCAACACTAACACAAGTGCGAAAAGTGGTTTTTCAACACTAACACAAGTGCGAAAAGTGTTTTTTCCACACTAATACAAGTGCAAAAGTGGTTTCCTGCACCAACATAAGTGCGAAAAGTGGTTTTTCAACACTAACACAAGTGCGAAAAGTGGTTTTTCAACACTAACACAAGTGCGAAAAGTGGTTTTTCAACACTATCACAAGTACAAAAATTGTTTTTTCCACACTAATACAAGTGCAAAAGTGGTTTCCTGCACCAACACAAGTGCGAAAAGTGGTTTTTCAACACTAACACAAGTGCGAAAAGTGGTTTTTCCACACTAATACAAGTGCAAAAGTGGTTTCCTGCACCAACACAAGTGTGAAAAGTGGTTTTTCAACACTAACACAAGTGCGAAAAGTGGTTTTTCAACACTATCACAAGTGCAAAAAGTGTTTTTTCCACACAAATACAAGTGCAAAAGTGGTTTCCTGCACCAACACAAGTGCGAAAAGTGGTTTTTCAACACTAACACAAGTGCGAAAAGTGGTTTTTCAACACTAACACAAGTGCGAAAAGTGTTTTTTCCACACTAATACAAGTGCAAAAGTGGTTTCCTGCACCAACACAAGTGCGAAAAGTGGTTTTTCAACACTAACACAAGTGCGAAAAGTGGTTTTTCAACACTAATACAAGTGCAAAAGTGGTTTCCTGCACCAACACAAGTGCGAAAAGTGGTTTTTCAACACTAACACAAGTGTGAAAAGTGGTTTTTCAACACTAACACAAGTGCGAAAAGTGTTTTTTCCACACTAATACAAGTGCAAAAGTGGTTTCCTGCACCAACACAAGTGCGAAAAGTGGTTTTCAACACTAACACAAGTGCGAAAAGTGGTTTTTCAACACTAACACAAGTGCGAAAAGTGGTTTTTCAACACTAACACAAGTGCGAAAAGTGTTTTTTCCACACTAATACAAGTGCAAAAGTGGTTTCCTGCACCAACACAAGTGCGAAAAGTGGTTTTCAACACTAACACAAGTGCGAAAAGTGGTTATTCAACACTAACACAAGTGCGAAAAGTGGTTTTTCAAAACTAACACAAGTGCGAAAAGTGGTTTTTCCACAGTAATACAAGTGCAAAAGTGGTTTCCTGCACCAACACCAGTGCGAAAAGTGGTTTTTCAACACTAACACAAGTGCGAAAAGTGGTTTTTCAACACTATCACATGTGCAAAAAGTGTTTTTTCCACACTAATACAAGTGCAAAAGTGGTTTCCTGCACCAACACAAGTGCGAAAAGTGGTTTTTCAACACTAACACAAGTGCGAAAAGTGTTTTTTCCACACTAATACAAGTGCAAAAGTGGTTTCCTGCACCAACACAAGTGCGAAAAGTGGTTTTTCAACACTAACACAAGTGCGAAAAGTGGTTTTTCAACACTAACACAAGTGCGAAAAGTGTTTTTTCCACACTAATACAAGTGCAAAAGTGGTTTCCTGCACCAACACAATTGCGAAAAGTGGTTTTTCAACACTAACACAGTGCTAAAAGTGGTTTTTCAACACTAACACAAGTGCGAAAAGTGGTTTTTCAACACTAACACAAGTGCGACAAGTGGTTTTTCCACACTAATACAAGTGCAAAAGTGGTTTCCTGCACCAACACAAGTGCGGAAAGTGGTTTTTCAACACTAACACAAGTGCGAAAAGTGGTTTTTCAACACTATCACAAGTGCAAAAAGTGTTTTTTCCACACTAATACAAGTGCAAAAGTGGTTTCCTGCACCAACACAAGTGCGAAAAGTGGTTTTTCAACACTAACACAAGTGCGAAAAGTGGTTTTTCAACACTAACACGAGTGCGAAAAGTGGTTTTTCAACACCAACACAAGCGCGAAAAGTGGTTTTTCAACACTAACACAATTGCGAAAAGTGGTTTTTCAACAATAACACAAGTGCGAAAAGTGGTTTTTCCACACTAATACAAGTGCAAAAGTGGTTTGCTGCACCAACACAAGTGCGAAAAGTGTTTTTTCAACACTAACACAAGTGCGAAAAGTGGTTTTTCAACACTATCACAAGTGCAAAAAGTGTTTTTTTCCACACTAATACAAGTGCAAAAGTGGCTTCCTGCACCAACACAAGTGCGAAAAGTGGTTTTTCAACACTAACACAAGTGCGAAAAGTGGTTTTTCCACACTAATACAAGTGCAAAAGTGTTTTTTCCACACTAATACAAGTGCAAAAGTGGTTTCCTGCACCAACACAAGTGCGAAAGGTGGTTTTTCAACACTAACACAAGTGCGAAAAGTGTTTTTTCAACACTAACACAAGTGCAAAAAGTGGTTTTTCAACACTAACACAAGTGCGAAAAGTGGTTTTTCAACACTAACACAAGTGCGAAAAGTGGTTTTTCCACACTAATACAAGTGCAAAAGTGGTTTCCTGCACCAACACAAGTGCAAAAAGTGGTTTTTCAACACTAACACAAGTGCGAAAAGTGGTTTTTCAACACTATCACAAGTGCAAAAAGTGTTTTTTCCACACTAATACAAGTGCAAAAGTGGTTTCCTGCACCAACACAAGTGCGAAAAGTGGTTTTTCAACACTAACACAAGTGCGAAAAGTGGTTTTTCAACACTAACACAAGTGCGAAAAGTGGTTTTTCAACACTATCACAAGTGCAAAAAGTGTTTTTTCCACACTAATACAAGTGCAAAAGTGGTTTCCTGCACCAACACAAGTGCGAAAAGTGGTTTTTCAACACTAACACAAGTGCGAAAAGTGGTTTTTCAACACTAACAGAAGTGCGACAAGTGGTTTTTCCACACTAATACAAGTGCAAAAGTGGTTTCCTGCACCAACACAAGTGCGGAAAGTGGTTTTTCAACACTAACACAAGTGCGAAAAGTGGTTTTTCAACACTATCACAAGTGCAAAAAGTGTTTTTTCCACACTAATACAAGTGCAAAAGTGGTTTCCTGCACCAACACAAGTGCGAAAAGTGGTTTTTCAACACTAACACAAGTGCGAAAAGTGGTTTTTCAACACTAACACGAGTGCGAAAAGTGGTTTTTCAACACCAACACAAGTGCGAAAAGTGGTTTTTCAACACTAACACAATTGCGAAAAGTGGTTTTTCAACAATAACACAAGTGCGAAAAGTGGTTTTTCCACACTAATACAAGTGCAAAAGTGGTTTGCTGCACCAACACAAGTGCGAAAAGTGTTTTTTCAACACTAACACAAGTGCGAAAAGTGGTTTTTCAACACTATCACAAGTGCAAAAAGTGTTTTTTCCACACTAATACAAGTGCAAAAGTGGTTTCCTGCACCAACACAAGTGCGAAAAGTGGTTTTTCAACACTAACACAATTGCGAAAAGTGGTTTTTCAACACTAACACAAGTGCGAAAAGTGGTTTTTCAACACTATCACAAGTACAAAAATTGTTTTTTCCACACTAATACAAGTGCAAAAGTGGTTTCCTGCACCAACACAAGTGCGAAAAGTGGTTTTTCAACACTAACACAAGTGCGAAAAGTGGTTTTTCCACACTAATATAAGTGCAAAAGTGGTTTCCTTCACCAACACAAGTGTGAAAAGTGGTTTTTCAACACTAACACAAGTGCGAAAAGTGGTTTTTCAACACTAACACAAGTGCGAAAAGTGTTTTTTCCACACTAATACAAGTGCAAAAGTGGTTTCCTGCACCAACACAAGTGCGAAAAGTGGTTTTTCAACACAAACACAAGTGCGAAAAGTGGTTTTTCAACACTAACACAAGTGCGAAAAGTGTTTTTTCCACACTAATACAAGTGCAAAAGTGGTTTCCTGCACCAACACAAGTGCGAAAAGTGGTTTTTCAACACTAACACAGTGCTAAAAGTGGTTTTTCAACACTAACACAAGTGCGAAAAGTGGTTTTTCAACACTAACACAAGTGCGACAAGTGGTTTTTCCACACTAATACAAGTGTAAAAGTGGTTTCCTGCACCAACACAAGTGCGGAAAGTGGTTTTTCAACACTAACACAAGTGCGAAAAGTGGTTTTTCAACACTATCACAAGTGCAAAAAGTGTTTTTTCGACACTAATACAAGTGCAAAAGTGGTTTCCTGCACCAACACAAGTGCGAAAAGTGGTTTTTCAACACTAACACAAGTGCGAAAAGTGGTTTTTCAACACTAACACGAGTGCGAAAAGTGGTTTTTCAACACCAACACAAGCGCGAAAAGTGGTTTTTCAACACTAACACAATTGCGAAAAGTGGTTTTTCAACAATAACACAAGTGCGAAAAGTGGTTTTTCCACACTAATACAAGTGCAAAAGTGGTTTGCTGCACCAACACAAGTGCGAAAAGTGTTTTTTCAACACTAACACAAGTGCGAAAAGTGGTTTTTCAACACTATCACAAGTGCAAAAAGTGTTTTTTTCCACACTAATACAAGTGCAAAAGTGGCTTCCTGCACCAACACAAGTGCGAAAAGTGGTTTTTCAACACTAACACAAGTGCGAAAAGTGGTTTTTCCACACTAATACAAGTGCAAAAGTGTTTTTTCCACACTAATACAAGTGCAAAAGTGGTTTCCTGCACCAACACAAGTGCGAAAGGTGGTTTTTCAACACTAACACAAGTGCGAAAAGTGTTTTTTCAACACTAACACAAGTGCAAAAAGTGGTTTTTCAACACTAACACAAGTGCGAAAAGTGGTTTTTCAACACTAACACAAGTGCGAAAAGTGGTTTTTCCACACTAATACAAGTGCAAAAGTGGTTTCCTGCACCAACACAAGTGCAAAAAGTGGTTTTTCAACACTAACACAAGTGCGAAAAGTGGTTTTTCAACACTATCACAAGTGCAAAAAGTGTTTTTTCCACACTAATACAAGTGCAAAAGTGGTTTCCTGCACCAACACAAGTGTGAAAAGTGGTTTTTCAACACTAACACAAGTGCGAAAAGTGGTTTTTCAACACTAACACAAGTGCGAAAAGTGGTTTTTCAACACTATCACAAGTGCAAAAAGTGTTTTTTCCACACTAATACAAGTGCAAAAGTGATTTCCTGCACCAACACAAGTGCGAAAAGTGGTTTTTCAACACTACCACAAGTGCGAAAAGTGGTTTTTCAACACTAACACAAGTGCGAAAAGTGGTTTTTTCCACACTAATACAAGTGCAAAAGTGGTTTCCTGCACCAACACAAGTGCGAAAAGTGGTTTTTCAACACCAACACAAGTGCGAAAAGTGGTTTTTCAACACTATCACAAGTGCGAAAAGTGGTTTTTCAACACTATCACAAGTGCAAAAAGTGTTTTTCCAAACTAATACAAGTGCAAAAGTGGTTTCCTGCACCAACACAAGTGCGAAAAGTGGTTTTCAACACTAACACAAGTGCGAAAAGTGGTTTTTCAACACTAACACAAGTGCGAAAAGTGTTTTTTCCACACTAATACAAGTGCAAAAGTGGTTTCCTGCACCAACACAAGTGCGAAAAGTGGTTTTCAACACTAACACAAGTGCGAAAAGTGGTTATTCAACACTAACACAAGTGCGAAAAGTGGTTTTTCAAAACTAACACAAGTGCGAAAAGTGGTTTTTCCACAGTAATACAAGTGCAAAAGTGGTTTCCTGCACCAACACAAGTGCGAAAAGTGGTTTTTCCACACTAATACAAGTGCAAAAGTGTTTTTTCCACACTAATACAAGTGCAAAAGTGGTTTCCTGCACCAACACAAGTGCGAAAGGTGGTTTTTCAACACTAACACAAGTGCGAAAAGTGTTTTTTCAACACTAACACAAGTGCAAAAAGTGGTTTTTCAACACTAACACAAGTGCGAAAAGTGGTTTTTCCACACTAATACAAGTGCAAAAGTGATTTCCTGCACCAACACAAGTGCGAAAAGTGGTTTTTCAACACTAACACAAGTGCGAAAAGTGGTTTTTCAACACTATCACAAGTGCAAAAAGTGTTTTTTCCACACTAATACAAGTCCAAAAGCGGTTTCCTGCACCAACAGAAGTGCAAAAAGTGGTTTCCTGCACCAACACAAGTGCGAAAAGTGGTTTTTCAACACTAACACAAGTGCGAAAAGTGGTTTTTCAACACTAACACAAGTGCGAAAAGTGGTTTTTCAACACTATCACAAGTGCAAAAAGTGTTTTTTCCACACTAATACAAGTGCAAAAGTGGTTTCCTGCACCAACACAAGTGCGAAAAGTGGTTTTTCAACACTAACACAAGTGCTAAAAGTGGTTTTTCAACACTAACACAAGTGCGAAAAGTGGTTTTTCAACACTAACACAAGTGCGACAAGTGGTTTTTCCACACTAATACAAGTGCAAAAGTGGTTTCCTGCACCAACACAAGTGCGGAACTTGGTTTTTCAACACTAACACAAGTGCGAAAAGTGGTTTTTCAACACTATCACAAGTGCAAAAAGTGTTTTTTCCACACTAATACAAGTGCAAAAGTGGTTTCCTGCACCAACACAAGTGCGAAAAGTGGTTTTTCAACACTAACACAAGTGCGAAAAGTGGTTTTTCAACACCAACACGAGTGCGAAAAGTGGTTTTTCAACACCAACACAAGTCCGAAAAGTGGTTTTTCAACACTAACACAATTGCGAAAAGTGGTTTTTCAACAATAACACAAGTGCGAAAAGTGGTTTTTCCACACTAATACAAGTGCAAAAGTGGTTTGCTGCACCAACACAAGTGCGAAAAGTGTTTTTTCAACACTAACACAAGTGCGAAAAGTGGTTTTTCAAAACTATCACAAGTGCAAAAAGTGTTTTTTCCACACTAATACAAGTGCAAAAGTGGTTTCCTGCACCAACACAAGTGCGAAAAGTGGTTTTTCAACACTAACACAATTGCGAAAAGTGGTTTTTCAACACTAACACAAGTGCGAAAAGTGGTTTTTCAACACTATCACAAGTACAAAAATTGTTTTTTCCACACTAATACAAGTGCAAAAGTGGTTTCCTGCACCAACACAAGTGCGAAAAGTGGTTTTTCAACACTAACACAAGTGCGAAAAGTGGTTTTTCCACACTAATATAAGTGCAAAAGTGGTTTCCTTCACCAACACAAGTGTGAAAAGTGGTTTTTCAACACTAACACAAGTGCGAAAAGTGGTTTTTCAACACTAACACAAGTGCGAAAAGTGTTTTTTCCACACTAATACAAGTGCAAAAGTGGTTTCCTGCACCAACACAAGTGCGAAAAGTGGTTTTTCAACACTAACACAAGTGCGAAAAGTGGTTTTTCAACACTAACACAAGTGCGAAAAGTGTTTTTTCCACACTAATACAAGTGCAAAAGTGGTTTCCTGCACCAACACAAGTGCGAAAAGTGGTTTTTCAACACTAACACAGTGCTAAAAGTGGTTTTTCAACACTAACACAAGTGCGAAAAGTGGTTTTTCAACACTAACACAAGTGCGACAAGTGGTTTTTCCACACTAATACAAGTGCAAAAGTGGTTTCCTGCACCAACACAAGTGCGGAAAGTGGTTTTTCAACACTAACACAAGTGCGAAAAGTGGTTTTTCAACACTATCACAAGTGCAAAAAGTGTTTTTTCGACACTAATACAAGTGCAAAAGTGGTTTCCTGCACCAACACAAGTGCGAAAAGTGGTTTTTCAACACTAACACAAGTGCGAAAAGTGGTTTTTCAACACTAACACGAGTGCGAAAAGTGGTTTTTCAACACCAACACAAGCGCGAAAAGTGGTTTTTCAACACTAACACAATTGCGAAAAGTGGTTTTTCAACAATAACACAAGTGCGAAAAGTGGTTTTTCCACACTAATACAAGTGCAAAAGTGGTTTGCTGCACCAACACAAGTGCGAAAAGTGTTTTTTCAACACTAACACAAGTGCGAAAAGTGGTTTTTCAACACTATCACAAGTGCAAAAAGTGTTTTTTTCCACACTAATACAAGTGCAAAAGTGGCTTCCTGCACCAACACAAGTGCGAAAAGTGGTTTTTCAACACTAACACAAGTGCGAAAAGTGGTTTTTCCACACTAATACAAGTGCAAAAGTGTTTTTTCCACACTAATACAAGTGCAAAAGTGGTTTCCTGCACCAACACAAGTGCGAAAGGTGGTTTTTCAACACTAACACAAGTGCGAAAAGTGTTTTTTCAACACTAACACAAGTGCAAAAAGTGGTTTTTCAACACTAACACAAGTGCGAAAAGTGGTTTTTCAACACTAACACAAGTGCGAAAAGTGGTTTTTCCACACTAATACAAGTGCAAAAGTGGTTTCCTGCACCAACACAAGTGCAAAAAGTGGTTTTTCAACACTAACACAAGTGCGAAAAGTGGTTTTTCAACACTATCACAAGTGCAAAAAGTGTTTTTTCCACACTAATACAAGTGCAAAAGTGGTTTCCTGCACCAACACAAGTGTGAAAAGTGGTTTTTCAACACTAACACAAGTGCGAAAAGTGGTTTTTCAACACTAACACAAGTGCGAAAAGTGGTTTTTCAACACTATCACAAGTGCAAAAAGTGTTTTTTCCACACTAATACAAGTGCAAAAGTGATTTCCTGCACCAACACAAGTGCGAAAAGTGGTTTTTCAACACTACCACAAGTGCGAAAAGTGGTTTTTCAACACTAACACAAGTGCGAAAAGTGGTTTTTTCCACACTAATACAAGTGCAAAAGTGGTTTCCTGCACCAACACAAGTGCGAAAAGTGGTTTTTCAACACCAACACAAGTGCGAAAAGTGGTTTTTCAACACTATCACAAGTGCGAAAAGTGGTTTTTCAACACTATCACAAGTGCAAAAAGTGTTTTTCCAAACTAATACAAGTGCAAAAGTGGTTTCCTGCACCAACACAAGTGCGAAAAGTGGTTTTCAACACTAACACAAGTGCGAAAAGTGGTTTTTCAACACTAACACAAGTGCGAAAAGTGTTTTTTCCACACTAATACAAGTGCAAAAGTGGTTTCCTGCACCAACACAAGTGCGAAAAGTGGTTTTCAACACTAACACAAGTGCGAAAAGTGGTTATTCAACACTAACACAAGTGCGAAAAGTGGTTTTTCAAAACTAACACAAGTGCGAAAAGTGTTTTTTCCACAGTAATACAAGTGCAAAAGTGGTTTCCTGCACCAACACAAGTGCGAAAAGTGGTTTTTCAACACTAACACAAGTGCGAAAAGTGGTTTTTCAACACTAACACAAGTGCGACAAGTGGTTTTTCCACACTAATACAAGTGCAAAAGTGGTTTCCTGCACCAACACAAGTGCGGAAAGTGGTTTTTCAACACTAACACAAGTGCGAAAAGTGGTTTTTCAACACTATCACAAGTGCAAAAAGTGTTTTTTCCACACTAATACAAGTGCAAAAGTGGTTTCCTGCACCAACACAAGTGCGAAAAGTGGTTTTTCAACACTAACACAAGTGCGAAAAGTGGTTTTTCAACACTAACACGAGTGCGAAAAGTGGTTTTTCAACACCAACACAAGTGCGAAAAGTGGTTTTTCAACACTAACACAATTGCGAAAAGTGGTTTTTCAACAATAACACAAGTGCGAAAAGTGGTTTTTCCACACTAATACAAGTGCAAAAGTGGTTTGCTGCACCAACACAAGTGCGAAAAGTGTTTTTTCAACACTAACACAAGTGCGAAAAGTGGTTTTTCAACACTATCACAAGTGCAAAAAGTGTTTTTTCCACACTAATACAAGTGCAAAAGTGGTTTCCTGCACCAACACAAGTGCGAAAAGTGGTTTTTCAACACTAACACAATTGCGAAAAGTGGTTTTTCAACACTAACACAAGTGCGAAAAGTGGTTTTTCAACACTATCACAAGTACAAAAATTGTTTTTTCCACACTAATACAAGTGCAAAAGTGGTTTCCTGCACCAACACAAGTGCGAAAAGTGGTTTTTCAACACTAACACAAGTGCGAAAAGTGGTTTTTCCACACTAATATAAGTGCAAAAGTGGTTTCCTTCACCAACACAAGTGTGAAAAGTGGTTTTTCAACACTAACACAAGTGCGAAAAGTGGTTTTTCAACACTAACACAAGTGCGAAAAGTGTTTTTTCCACACTAATACAAGTGCAAAAGTGGTTTCCTGCACCAACACAAGTGCGAAAAGTGGTTTTTCAACACTAACACAAGTGCGAAAAGTGGTTTTTCAACACTAACACAAGTGCGAAAAGTGTTTTTTCCACACTAATACAAGTGCAAAAGTGGTTTCCTGCACCAACACAAGTGCGAAAAGTGGTTTTTCAACACTAACACAGTGCTAAAAGTGGTTTTTCAACACTAACACAAGTGCGAAAAGTGGTTTTTCAACACTAACACAAGTGCGACAAGTGGTTTTTCCACACTAATACAAGTGTAAAAGTGGTTTCCTGCACCAACACAAGTGCGGAAAGTGGTTTTTCAACACTAACACAAGTGCGAAAAGTGGTTTTTCAACACTATCACAAGTGCAAAAAGTGTTTTTTCGACACTAATACAAGTGCAAAAGTGGTTTCCTGCACCAACACAAGTGCGAAAAGTGGTTTTTCAACACTAACACAAGTGCGAAAAGTGGTTTTTCAACACTAACACGAGTGCGAAAAGTGGTTTTTCAACACCAACACAAGCGCGAAAAGTGGTTTTTCAACACTAACACAATTGCGAAAAGTGGTTTTTCAACAATAACACAAGTGCGAAAAGTGGTTTTTCCACACTAATACAAGTGCAAAAGTGGTTTGCTGCACCAACACAAGTGCGAAAAGTGTTTTTTCAACACTAACACAAGTGCGAAAAGTGGTTTTTCAACACTATCACAAGTGCAAAAAGTGTTTTTTTCCACACTAATACAAGTGCAAAAGTGGCTTCCTGCACCAACACAAGTGCGAAAAGTGGTTTTTCAACACTAACACAAGTGCGAAAAGTGGTTTTTCCACACTAATACAAGTGCAAAAGTGTTTTTTCCACACTAATACAAGTGCAAAAGTGGTTTCCTGCACCAACACAAGTGCGAAAGGTGGTTTTTCAACACTAACACAAGTGCGAAAAGTGTTTTTTCAACACTAACACAAGTGCAAAAAGTGGTTTTTCAACACTAACACAAGTGCGAAAAGTGGTTTTTCAACACTAACACAAGTGCGAAAAGTGGTTTTTCCACACTAATACAAGTGCAAAAGTGGTTTCCTGCACCAACACAAGTGCAAAAAGTGGTTTTTCAACACTAACACAAGTGCGAAAAGTGGTTTTTCAACACTATCACAAGTGCAAAAAGTGTTTTTTCCACACTAATACAAGTGCAAAAGTGGTTTCCTGCACCAACACAAGTGTGAAAAGTGGTTTTTCAACACTAACACAAGTGCGAAAAGTGGTTTTTCAACACTAACACAAGTGCGAAAAGTGGTTTTTCAACACTATCACAAGTGCAAAAAGTGTTTTTTCCACACTAATACAAGTGCAAAAGTGATTTCCTGCACCAACACAAGTGCGAAAAATGGTTTTTCAACACTACCACAAGTGCGAAAAGTGGTTTTTCAACACTAACACAAGTGCGAAAAGTGGTTTTTTCCACACTAATACAAGTGCAAAAGTGGTTTCCTGCACCAACACAAGTGCGAAAAGTGGTTTTTCAACACCAACACAAGTGCGAAAAGTGGTTTTTCAACACTATCACAAGTGCGAAAAGTGGTTTTTCAACACTATCACAAGTGCAAAAAGTGTTTTTCCAAACTAATACAAGTGCAAAAGTGGTTTCCTGCACCAACACAAGTGCGAAAAGTGGTTTTCAACACTAACACAAGTGCGAAAAGTGGTTTTTCAACACTAACACAAGTGCGAAAAGTGTTTTTTCCACACTAATACAAGTGCAAAAGTGGTTTCCTGCACCAACACAAGTGCGAAAAGTGGTTTTCAACACTAACGCAAGTGCGAAAAGTGGTTATTCAACACTAACACAAGTGCGAAAAGTGGTTTTTCAAAACTAACACAAGTGCGAAAAGTGGTTTTTCCACAGTAATACAAGTGCAAAAGTGGTTTCCTGCACCAACACAAGTGCGAAAAGTGGTTTTTCCACACTAATACAAGTGCAAAAGTGTTTTTTCCACACTAATACAAGTGCAAAAGTGGTTTCCTGCACCAACACAAGTGCGAAAGGTGGTTTTTCAACACTAACACAAGTGCGAAAAGTGTTTTTTCAACACTAACACAAGTGCAAAAAGTGGTTTTTCAACACTAACACAAGTGCGAAAAGTGGTTTTTCCACACTAATACAAGTGCAAAAGTGATTTCCTGCACCAACACAAGTGCGAAAAGTGGTTTTTCAACACTAACACAAGTGCGAAAAGTGGTTTTTCAACACTATCACAAGTGCAAAAAGTGTTTTTTCCACACTAATACAAGTCCAAAAGCGGTTTCCTGCACCAACAGAAGTGCAAAAAGTGGTTTCCTGCACCAACACAAGTGCGAAAAGTGGTTTTTCAACACTAACACAAGTGCGAAAAGTGGTTTTTCAACACTAACACAAGTGCGAAAAGTGGTTTTTCAACACTATCACAAGTGCAAAAAGTGTTTTTTCCACACTAATACAAGTGCAAAAGTGGTTTCCTGCACCAACACAAGTGCGAAAAGTGGTTTTTCAACACTAACACAAGTGCTAAAAGTGGTTTTTCAACACTAACACAAGTGCGAAAAGTGGTTTTTCAACACTAACACAAGTGCGACAAGTGGTTTTTCCACACTAATACAAGTGCAAAAGTGGTTTCCTGCACCAACACAAGTGCGGAACTTGGTTTTTCAACACTAACACAAGTGCGAAAAGTGGTTTTTCAACACTATCACAAGTGCAAAAAGTGTTTTTTCCACACTAATACAAGTGCAAAAGTGGTTTCCTGCACCAACACAAGTGCGAAAAGTGGTTTTTCAACACTAACACAAGTGCGAAAAGTGGTTTTTCAACACTAACACGAGTGCGAAAAGTGGTTTTTCAACACCAACACAAGTCCGAAAAGTGGTTTTTCAACACTAACACAATTGCGAAAAGTGGTTTTTCAACAATAACACAAGTGCGAAAAGTGGTTTTTCCACACTAATACAAGTGCAAAAGTGGTTTGCTGCACCAACACAAGTGCGAAAAGTGTTTTTTCAACACTAACACAAGTGCGAAAAGTGGTTTTTCAACACTATCACAAGTGCAAAAAGTGTTTTTTCCACACTAATACAAGTGCAAAAGTGGTTTCCTGCACCAACACAAGTGCGAAAAGTGGTTTTTCAACACTAACACAATTGCGAAAAGTGGTTTTTCAACACTAACACAAGTGCGAAAAGTGGTTTTTCAACACTATCACAAGTACAAAAATTGTTTTTTCCACACTAATACAAGTGCAAAAGTGGTTTCCTGCACCAACACAAGTGCGAAAAGTGGTTTTTCAACACTAACACAAGTGCGAAAAGTGGTTTTTCCACACTAATATAAGTGCAAAAGTGGTTTCCTTCACCAACACAAGTGTGAAAAGTGGTTTTTCAACACTAACACAAGTGCGAAAAGTGGTTTTTCAACACTAACACAAGTGCGAAAAGTGTTTTTTCCACACTAATACAAGTGCAAAAGTGGTTTCCTGCACCAACACAAGTGCGAAAAGTGGTTTTTCAACACTAACACAAGTGCGAAAAGTGGTTTTTCAACACTAACACAAGTGCGAAAAGTGTTTTTTCCACACTAATACAAGTGCAAAAGTGGTTTCCTGCACCAACACAAGTGCGAAAAGTGGTTTTTCAACACTAACACAGTGCTAAAAGTGGTTTTTCAACACTAACACAAGTGCGAAAAGTGGTTTTTCAACACTAACACAAGTGCGACAAGTGGTTTTTCCACACTAATACAAGTGCAAAAGTGGTTTCCTGCACCAACACAAGTGCGGAAAGTGGTTTTTCAACACTAACACAAGTGCGAAAAGTGGTTTTTCAACACTATCACAAGTGCAAAAAGTGTTTTTTCGACACTAATACAAGTGCAAAAGTGGTTTCCTGCACCAACACAAGTGCGAAAAGTGGTTTTTCAACACTAACACAAGTGCGAAAAGTGGTTTTTCAACACTAACACGAGTGCGAAAAGTGGTTTTTCAACACCAACACAAGCGCGAAAAGTGGTTTTTCAACACTAACACAATTGCGAAAAGTGGTTTTTCAACAATAACACAAGTGCGAAAAGTGGTTTTTCCACACTAATACAAGTGCAAAAGTGGTTTGCTGCACCAACACAAGTGCGAAAAGTGTTTTTTCAACACTAACACAAGTGCGAAAAGTGGTTTTTCAACACTATCACAAGTGCAAAAAGTGTTTTTTTCCACACTAATACAAGTGCAAAAGTGGCTTCCTGCACCAACACAAGTGCGAAAAGTGGTTTTTCAACACTAACACAAGTGCGAAAAGTGGTTTTTCCACACTAATACAAGTGCAAAAGTGTTTTTTCCACACTAATACAAGTGCAAAAGTGGTTTCCTGCACCAACACAAGTGCGAAAGGTGGTTTTTCAACACTAACACAAGTGCGAAAAGTGTTTTTTCAACACTAACACAAGTGCAAAAAGTGGTTTTTCAACACTAACACAAGTGCGAAAAGTGGTTTTTCAACACTAACACAAGTGCGAAAAGTGGTTTTTCCACACTAATACAAGTGCAAAAGTGGTTTCCTGCACCAACACAAGTGCAAAAAGTGGTTTTTCAACACTAACACAAGTGCGAAAAGTGGTTTTTCAACACTATCACAAGTGCAAAAAGTGTTTTTTCCACACTAATACAAGTGCAAAAGTGGTTTCCTGCACCAACACAAGTGTGAAAAGTGGTTTTTCAACACTAACACAAGTGCGAAAAGTGGTTTTTCAACACTAACACAAGTGCGAAAAGTGGTTTTTCAACACTATCACAAGTGCAAAAAGTGTTTTTTCCACACTAATACAAGTGCAAAAGTGATTTCCTGCACCAACACAAGTGCGAAAAGTGGTTTTTCAACACTACCACAAGTGCGAAAAGTGGTTTTTCAACACTAACACAAGTGCGAAAAGTGGTTTTTTTCCACACTAATACAAGTGCAAAAGTGGTTTCCTGCACCAACACAAGTGCGAAAAGTGGTTTTTCAACACCAACACAAGTGCGAAAAGTGGTTTTTCAACACTATCACAAGTGCGAAAAGTGGTTTTTCAACACTATCACAAGTGCAAAAAGTGTTTTTCCAAACTAATACAAGTGCAAAAGTGGTTTCCTGCACCAACACAAGTGCGAAAAGTGGTTTTCAACACTAACACAAGTGCGAAAAGTGGTTTTTCAACACTAACACAAGTGCGAAAAGTGTTTTTTCCACACTAATACAAGTGCAAAAGTGGTTTCCTGCACCAACACAAGTGCGAAAAGTGGTTTTCAACACTAACACAAGTGCGAAAAGTGGTTATTCAACACTAACACAAGTGCGAAAAGTGGTTTTTCAAAACTAACACAAGTGCGAAAAGTGGTTTTTCCACAGTAATACAAGTGCAAAAGTGGTTTCCTGCACCAACACAAGTGCGAAAAGTGGTTTTTCAACACTAACACAAGTGCGAAAAGTGGTTTTTCAACACTATCACATGTGCAAAAAGTGTTTTTTCCACACTAATACAAGTGCAAAAGTGGTTTCCTGCACCAACACAAGTGCGAAAAGTGGTTTTCCAACACTAACACAAGTGCGAAAAGTGGTTTTTCAACACTAACACAAGTGCGAAAAGTGGTTTTTCCACACTAATACAAGTGCAAAAGTGATTTCCTGCACCAACACAAGTGCAAAAAGTGGTTTTTCAACACTAACACAAGTGCGAAAAGTGGTTTTTCAACACTATCACAAGTGCAAAAAGTGTTTTTTCCACACTAATACAAGTGCAAAAGTGGTTTCCTGCACCAACACAAGTGTGAAAAGTGGTTTTTCAACACTAACACAAGTGCGAAAAGTGGTTTTTCAACACTAACACAAGTGCGAAAAGTGGTTTTTCAACACTATCACAAGTGCAAAAAGTGTTTTTTCCACACTAATACAAGTGCAAAAGTGATTTCCTGCACCAACACAAGTGCGAAAAGTGGTTTTTCAACACTACCACAAGTGCGAAAAGTGGTTTTTCAACACTAACACAAGTGCGAAAAGTGGTTTTTTCCACACTAATACAAGTGCAAAAGTGGTTTCCTGCACCAACACAAGTGCGAAAAGTGGTTTTTCAACACCAACACAAGTGCGAAAAGTGGTTTTTCAACACTATCACAAGTGCGAAAAGTGGTTTTTCAACACTATCACAAGTGCAAAAATTGTTTTTCCAAACTAATACAAGTGCAAAAGTGGTTTCCTGCACCAACACAAGTGCGAAAAGTGGTTTTCAACACTAACACAAGTGCGAAAAGTGGTTTTTCAACACTAACACAAGTGCGAAAAGTGTTTTTTCCACACTAATACAAGTGCAAAAGTGGTTTCCTGCACCAACACAAGTGCGAAAAGTGGTTTTCAACACTAACACAAGTGCGAAAAGTGGTTATTCAACACTAACACAAGTGCGAAAAGTGGTTTTTCAAAACTAACACAAGTGCGAAAAGTGGTTTTTCCACAGTAATACAAGTGCAAAAGTGGTTTCCTGCACCAACACAAGTGCGAAAAGTGGTTTTTCCACACTAATACAAGTGCAAAAGTGTTTTTTCCACACTAATACAAGTGCAAAAGTGGTTTCCTGCACCAACACAAGTGCGAAAGGTGGTTTTTCAACACTAACACAAGTGCGAAAAGTGTTTTTTCAACACTAACACAAGTGCAAAAAGTGGTTTTTCAACACTAACACAAGTGCGAAAAGTGGTTTTTCCACACTAATACAAGTGCAAAAGTGATTTCCTGCACCAACACAAGTGCGAAAAGTGGTTTTTCAACACTAACACAAGTGCGAAAAGTGGTTTTTCAACACTATCACAAGTGCAAAAAGTGTTTTTTCCACACTAATACAAGTCCAAAAGCGGTTTCCTGCACCAACAGAAGTGCAAAAAGTGGTTTCCTGCACCAACACAAGTGCGAAAAGTGGTTTTTCAACACTAACACAAGTGCGAAAAGTGGTTTTTCAACACTAACACAAGTGCGAAAAGTGGTTTTTCAACACTAACACAAGTGCGACAAGTGGTTTTTCCACACTAATACAAGTGCAAAAGTGGTTTCCTGCACCAACACAAGTGCGGAACTTGGTTTTTCAACACTAACACAAGTGCGAAAAGTGGTTTTTCAACACTATCACAAGTGCAAAAAGTGTTTTTTCCACACTAATACAAGTGCAAAAGTGGTTTCCTGCACCAACACAAGTGCGAAAAGTGGTTTTTCAACACTAACACAAGTGCGAAAAGTGGTTTTTCAACACTAACACGAGTGCGAAAAGTGGTTTTTCAACACCAACACAAGTCCGAAAAGTGGTTTTTCAACACTAACACAATTGCGAAAAGTGGTTTTTCAACAATAACACAAGTGCGAAAAGTGGTTTTTCCACACTAATACAAGTGCAAAAGTGGTTTGCTGCACCAACACAAGTGCGAAAAGTGTTTTTTCAACACTAACACAAGTGCGAAAAGTGGTTTTTCAACACTATCACAAGTGCAAAAAGTGTTTTTTCCACACTAATACAAGTGCAAAAGTGGTTTCCTGCACCAACACAAGTGCGAAAAGTGGTTTTTCAACACTAACACAATTGCGAAAAGTGGTTTTTCAACACTAACACAAGTGCGAAAAGTGGTTTTTCAACACTATCACAAGTACAAAAATTGTTTTTTCCACACTAATACAAGTGCAAAAGTGGTTTCCTGCACCAACACAAGTGCGAAAAGTGGTTTTTCAACACTAACACAAGTGCGAAAAGTGGTTTTTCCACACTAATATAAGTGCAAAAGTGGTTTCCTTCACCAACACAAGTGTGAAAAGTGGTTTTTCAACACTAACACAAGTGCGAAAAGTGTTTTTTCCACACTAATACAAGTGCAAAAGTGGTTTCCTGCACCAACACAAGTGCGAAAAGTGGTTTTTCAACACTAACACAAGTGCGAAAAGTGGTTTTTCAACACTAACACAAGTGCGAAAAGTGTTTTTTCCACACTAATACAAGTGCAAAAGTGGTTTCCTGCACCAACACAAGTGCGAAAAGTGGTTTTTCAACACTAACACAGTGCTAAAAGTGGTTTTTCAACACTAACACAAGTGCGAAAAGTGGTTTTTCAACACTAACACAAGTGCGACAAGTGGTTTTTCCACACTAATACAAGTGCAAAAGTGGTTTCCTGCACCAACACAAGTGCGGAAAGTGGTTTTTCAACACTAACACAAGTGCGAAAAGTGGTTTTTCAACACTATCACAAGTGCAAAAAGTGTTTTTTCGACACTAATACAAGTGCAAAAGTGGTTTCCTGCACCAACACAAGTGCGAAAAGTGGTTTTTCAACACTAACACAAGTACGAAAAGTGGTTTTTCAACACTAACACGAGTGCGAAAAGTGGTTTTTCAACACCAACACAAGCGCGAAAAGTGGTTTTTCAACACTAACACAATTGCGAAAAGTGGTTTTTCAACAATAACACAAGTGCGAAAAGTGGTTTTTCCACACTAATACAAGTGCAAAAGTGGTTTGCTGCACCAACACAAGTGCGAAAAGTGTTTTTTCAACACTAACACAAGTGCGAAAAGTGGTTTTTCAACACTATCACAAGTGCAAAAAGTGTTTTTTTCCACACTAATACAAGTGCAAAAGTGGCTTCCTGCACCAACACAAGTGCGAAAAGTGGTTTTTCAACACTAACACAAGTGCGAAAAGTGGTTTTTCCACACTAATACAAGTGCAAAAGTGTTTTTTCCACACTAATACAAGTGCAAAAGTGGTTTCCTGCACCAACACAAGTGCGAAAGGTGGTTTTTCAACACTAACACAAGTGCGAAAAGTGTTTTTTCAACACTAACACAAGTGCAAAAAGTGGTTTTTCAACACTAACACAAGTGCGAAAAGTGGTTTTTCAACACTAACACAAGTGCGAAAAGTGGTTTTTCCACACTAATACAAGTGCAAAAGTGGTTTCCTGCACCAACACAAGTGCAAAAAGTGGTTTTTCAACACTAACACAAGTGCGAAAAGTGGTTTTTCAACACTATCACAAGTGCAAAAAGTGTTTTTTCCACACTAATACAAGTGCAAAAGTGGTTTCCTGCACCAACACAAGTGTGAAAAGTGGTTTTTCAACACTAACACAAGTGCGAAAAGTGGTTTTTCAACACTAACACAAGTGCGAAAAGTGGTTTTTCAACACTATCACAAGTGCAAAAAGTGTTTTTTCCACACTAATACAAGTGCAAAAGTGATTTCCTGCACCAACACAAGTGCGAAAAGTGGTTTTTCAACACTACCACAAGTGCGAAAAGTGGTTTTTCAACACTAACACAAGTGCGAAAAGTGGTTTTTTCCACACTAATACAAGTGCAAAAGTGGTTTCCTGCACCAACACAAGTGCGAAAAGTGGTTTTTCAACACCAACACAAGTGCGAAAAGTGGTTTTTCAACACTATCACAAGTGCGAAAAGTGGTTTTTCAACACTATCACAAGTGCAAAAAGTGTTTTTCCAAACTAATACAAGTGCAAAAGTGGTTTCCTGCACCAACACAAGTGCGAAAAGTGGTTTTCAACACTAACACAAGTGCGAAAAGTGGTTTTTCAACACTAACACAAGTGCGAAAAGTGTTTTTTCCACACTAATACAAGTGCAAAAGTGGTTTCCTGCACCAACACAAGTGCGAAAAGTGGTTTTCAACACTAACACAAGTGCGAAAAGTGGTTATTCAACACTAACACAAGTGCGAAAAGTGGTTTTTCAAAACTAACACAAGTGCGAAAAGTGGTTTTTCCACAGTAATACAAGTGCAAAAGTGGTTTCCTGCACCAACACAAGTGCGAAAAGTGGTTTTTCAACACTAACACAAGTGCGAAAAGTGGTTTTTCAACACTATCACATGTGCAAAAAGTGTTTTTTCCACACTAATACAAGTGCAAAAGTGGTTTCCTGCACCAACACAAGTGCGAAAAGTGGTTTTCCAACACTAACACAAGTGCGAAAAGTGGTTTTTCAACACTAACACAAGTGCGAAAAGTGGTTTTTCCACACTAATACAAGTGCAAAAGTGATTTCCTGCACCAACACAAGTGCGAAAAGTGGTTTTTCAACACTAACACAAGTGCGAAAAGTGGTTTTTCAACACTATCACAAGTGCAAAAAGTGTTTTTTCCACACTAATACAAGTCCAAAAGCGGTTTCCTGCACCAACAGAAGTGCAAAAAGTGGTTTTTCAACACTAACACAAGTGCGAAAAGTGGTTTTTCAACACTAACACAAGTGCGAAAAGTGTTTTTTCCACACTAATACAAGTGCAAAAGTGGTTTCCTGCACCAACACAAGTGCGAAAAGTGGTTTTTCAACACTAACACAAGTGCGAAAAGTGGTTTTTCAACACTAACACAAGTGCGAAAAGTGGTTTTTCAACACTATCACAAGTACAAAAATTGTTTTTTCCACACTAATACAAGTGCAAAAGTGGTTTCCTGCACCAACACAAGTGCGAAAAGTGGTTTTTCAACACTAACACAAGTGCGAAAAGTGGTTTTTCCACACTAATACAAGTGCAAAAGTGGTTTCCTGCACCAACACAAGTGTGAAAAGTGGTTTTTCAACACTAACACAAGTGCGAAAAGTGGTTTTTCAACACTATCACAAGTGCAAAAAGTGTTTTTTCCACACAAATACAAGTGCAAAAGTGGTTTCCTGCACCAACACAAGTGCGAAAAGTGGTTTTTCAACACTAACACAAGTGCGAAAAGTGGTTTTTCAACACTAACACAAGTGCGAAAAGTGTTTTTTCCACACTAATACAAGTGCAAAAGTGGTTTCCTGCACCAACACAAGTGCGAAAAGTGGTTTTTCAACACTAACACAAGTGCGAAAAGTGGTTTTTCAACACTAATACAAGTGCAAAAGTGGTTTCCTGCACCAACACAAGTGCGAAAAGTGGTTTTTCAACACTAACACAAGTGTGAAAAGTGGTTTTTCAACACTAACACAAGTGCGAAAAGTGTTTTTTCCACACTAATACAAGTGCAAAAGTGGTTTCCTGCACCAACACAAGTGCGAAAAGTGGTTTTCAACACTAACACAAGTGCGAAAAGTGGTTTTTCAACACTAACACAAGTGCGAAAAGTGGTTTTTCAACACTAACACAAGTGCGAAAAGTGTTTTTTCCACACTAATACAAGTGCAAAAGTGGTTTCCTGCACCAACACAAGTGCGAAAAGTGGTTTTCAGCACTAACACAAGTGCGAAAAGTGGTTATTCAACACTAACACAAGTGCGAAAAGTGGTTTTTCAAAACTAACACAAGTGCGAAAAGTGGTTTTTCCACAGTAATACAAGTGCAAAAGTGGTTTCCTGCACCAACACAAGTGCGAAAAGTGGTTTTTCAACACTAACACAAGTGCGAAAAGTGGTTTTTCAACACTATCACATGTGCAAAAAGTGTTTTTTCCACACTAATACAAGTGCAAAAGTGGTTTCCTGCACCAACACAAGTGCGAAAAGTGGTTTTCCAACACTAACACAAGTGCGAAAAGTGGTTTTTCAACACTAACACAAGTGCGAAAAGTGGTTTTTCCACACTAATACAAGTGCAAAAGTGATTTCCTGCACCAACACAAGTGCGAAAAGTGGTTTTTCAACACTAACACAAGTGCGAAAAGTGGTTTTTCAACACTAACACAAGTGCGAAAAGTGGTTTTTCAACACTAACACAGGTGTGAAAAGTGGTTTTTCAACACTAACACAAGTGCGAAAAGTGGTTTTTCAACACCAACACAAGTGCAAAAAGTGGTTTTTCAACACCAACACAAGTGCAAAAAGTGGTTTTTCCACACTAATACAAGTGCAAAAGTGGTTCCTGCACCAACACAAGTGCGAAAAGTGGTTTTTCAACACTAACACAAGTGCGAAAAGTGGTTTTTCAACACTATCACAAGTGCAAAAAGTGTTTTTTCCACACTAATACAAGTGCAAAAGTGGTTTCCTGCACCAACACAAGTGCGAAAAGTGGTTTTTCAACACTAACACAATTGCGAAAAGTGGTTTTTCAACACTAACACAAGTGCGAAAAGTGGTTTTTCAACACTATCACAAGTACAAAAATTGTTTTTTCCACACTAATACAAGTGCAAAAGTGGTTTCCTGCACCAACACAAGTGCGAAAAGTGGTTTTTCAACACTATCACAAGTGCAAAAAGTGTTTTTTCCACACTAATACAAGTGCAAAAGTGGTTTCCTGAACCAACAAAAGTGCGAAAAGTGGTTTTTCAACACTAACACAAGTGCGAAAAGTGGTTTTTCCACACTAATACAAGTGCAAAAGTGGTTTCCTGCACCAACACAAGTGCAAAAAGTGGTTTTTCAACACTAACACAAGTGCGAAAAGTGGTTTTTCAACACTATCACAAGTGCAAAAAGTGTTTTTTCCACACTAATACAAGTGCAAAAGTGGTTTCCTGCACCAACACAAGTGTGAAAAGTGGTTTTTCAACACTAACACAAGTGCGAAAAGTGGTTTTTCAACACTAACACAAGTGCGAAAAGTGGTTTTTCAACACTATCACAAGTGCAAAAAGTGTTTTTTCCACACTAATACAAGTGCAAAAGTGATTTCCTGCACCAACACAAGTGCGAAAAGTGGTTTTTCAACACTACCACAAGTGCGAAAAGTGGTTTTTCAACACTAACACAAGTGCGAAAAGTGGTTTTTTCCACACTAATACAAGTGCAAAAGTGGTTTCCTGCACCAACACAAGTGCGAAAAGTGGTTTTTCAACACCAACACAAGTGCGAAAAGTGGTTTTTCAACACTATCACAAGTGCGAAAAGTGGTTTTTCAACACTATCACAAGTGCAAAAAGTGTTTTTCCAAACTAATACAAGTGCAAAAGTGGTTTCCTGCACCAACACAAGTGCGAAAAGTGGTTTTCAACACTAACACAAGTGCGAAAAGTGGTTTTTCAACACTAACACAAGTGCGAAAAGTGTTTTTTCCACACTAATACAAGTGCAAAAGTGGTTTCCTGCACCAACACAAGTGCGAAAAGTGGTTTTCAACACTAACACAAGTGCGAAAAGTGGTTATTCAACACTAACACAAGTGCGAAAAGTGGTTTTTCAAAACTAACACAAGTGCGAAAAGTGGTTTTTCCACAGTAATACAAGTGCAAAAGTGGTTTCCTGCACCAACACAAGTGCGAAAAGTGGTTTTTCAACACTAACACAAGTGCGAAAAGTGGTTTTTCAACACTATCACATGTGCAAAAAGTGTTTTTTCCACACTAATACAAGTGCAAAAGTGGTTTCCTGCACCAACACAAGTGCGAAAAGTGGTTTTCCAACACTAACACAAGTGCGAAAAGTGGTTTTTCAACACTAACACAAGTGCGAAAAGTGGTTTTTCCACACTAATACAAGTGCAAAAGTGATTTCCTGCACCAACACAAGTGCGAAAAGTGGTTTTTCAACACTAACACAAGTGCGAAAAGTGGTTTTTCAACACTATCACAAGTGCAAAAAGTGTTTTTTCCACACTAATACAAGTCCAAAAGCGGTTTCCTGCACCAACAGAAGTGCAAAAAGTGGTTTTTCAACACTAACACAAGTGTGAAAAGTGGTTTTTCAACACTAACACAAGTGCGAAAAGTGTTTTTTCCACACTAATACAAGTGCAAAAGTGGTTTCCTGCACCAACACAAGTGCGAAAAGTGGTTTTTCAACACTAACACAAGTGCGAAAAGTGGTTTTTCCACACTAATACAAGTGCAAAAGTGGTTTCCTGCACCAACACAAGTGTGAAAAGTGGTTTTTCAACACTAACACAAGTGCGAAAAGTGGTTTTTCAACACTATCACAAGTGCAAAAAGTGTTTTTTCCACACAAATACAAGTGCAAAAGTGGTTTCCTGCACCAACACAAGTGCGAAAAGTGGTTTTTCAACACTAACACAAGTGCGAAAAGTGGTTTTTCAACACTAACACAAGTGCGAAAACTGTTTTTTCCACACTAATACAAGTGCAAAAGTGGTTTCCTGCACCAACACAAGTGCGAAAAGTGGTTTTTCAACACTAACACAAGTGCGAAAAGTGGTTTTTCAACACTAATACAAGTGCAAAAGTGGTTTCCTGCACCAACACAAGTGCGAAAAGTGGTTTTTCAACACTAACACAAGTGTGAAAAGTGGTTTTTCAACAATAACACAAGTGCGAAAAGTGGTTTTTCGACACTAATACAAGTGCAAAAGTGGTTTCCTGCACCAACACAAGTGCGAAAAGTGGTTTTTCAACACTAACACAAGTGCGAAAAGTGGTTTTTCAACACTAACACGAGTGCGAAAAGTGGTTTTTCAACACCAACACAAGCGCGAAAAGTGGTTTTTCAACACTAACACAATTGCGAAAAGTGGTTTTTCAACAATAACACAAGTGCGAAAAGTGGTTTTTCCACACTAATACAAGTGCAAAAGTGGTTTGCTGCACCAACACAAGTGCGAAAAGTGTTTTTTCAACACTAACACAAGTGCGAAAAGTGGTTTTTCAACACTATCACAAGTGCAAAAAGTGTTTTTTTCCACACTAATACAAGTGCAAAAGTGGCTTCCTGCACCAACACAAGTGCGAAAAGTGGTTTTTCAACACTAACACAAGTGCGAAAAGTGGTTTTTCCACACTAATACAAGTGCAAAAGTGTTTTTTCCACACTAATACAAGTGCAAAAGTGGTTTCCTGCACCAACACAAGTGCGAAAGGTGGTTTTTCAACACTAACACAAGTGCGAAAAGTGTTTTTTCAACACTAACACAAGTGCAAAAAGTGGTTTTTCAACACTAACACAAGTGCGAAAAGTGGTTTTTCAACACTAACACAAGTGCGAAAAGTGGTTTTTCCACACTAATACAAGTGCAAAAGTGGTTTCCTGCACCAACACAAGTGCAAAAAGTGGTTTTTCAACACTAACACAAGTGCGAAAAGTGGTTTTTCAACACTATCACAAGTGCAAAAAGTGTTTTTTCCACACTAATACAAGTGCAAAAGTGGTTTCCTGCACCAACACAAGTGTGAAAAGTGGTTTTTCAACACTAACACAAGTGCGAAAAGTGGTTTTTCAACACTAACACAAGTGCGAAAAGTGGTTTTTCAACACTATCACAAGTGCAAAAAGTGTTTTTTCCACACTAATACAAGTGCAAAAGTGATTTCCTGCACCAACACAAGTGCGAAAAGTGGTTTTTCAACACTACCACAAGTGCGAAAAGTGGTTTTTCAACACTAACACAAGTGCGAAAAGTGGTTTTTTCCACACTAATACAAGTGCAAAAGTGGTTTCCTGCACCAACACAAGTGCGAAAAGTGGTTTTTCAACACTAACACAAGTGCGAAAAGTTGTTTTTCAACACTATCACAAGTGCAAAAAGTGTTTTTTCCACACTAATACAAGTGCAAAAGTGGTTTCCTGCACCAACACAAGTGCGAAAAGTGGTTTTTCAACACTAACACAAGTGCGAAAAGTGGCTTTTCAACACTATCACAAGTACAAAAAGTGTTTTTTCCACACTAATACAAGTGCAAAAGTGGTTTCCTGCACCAACAAAAGTGCGAAAAGTGGTTTTTCAACACTAACACAAGTGCGAAAAGTGGTTTTTCAACACTAACACAAGTGCGAAAAGTGGTTTTTCCACACTAATACAAGTGCAAAAGTGGTTTCCTGCACCAACACAAGTGCGAAAAGTGGTTTTTCAACACTAACACAAGTGCGAAAAGTGGTTTTTCAACAATAACACAAGTGCGAAAAGTGGTTTTTCAACACTAACACAAGTGCGAAAAGTGTTTTTTCCACACCAATACAAGTGCAAAAGTGGTTTCCTGCACCAACACAAGTGCGAAAAGTTGTTTTTCAACACTAATACAAGTGCAAAAGTGGTTTCCTGCACAAACACAAGTGCGAAAAGTGGTTTTTCAACACTAACACGTGCGAAAAGTGGTTTTTCAACACTATCACAAGTGCAAAAAGTGTTTTTTCCACACTAATACAAGTGCAAAAGTGGTTTCCTGCACCAACACAAGTGCGAAAAGTGGTTTTTTAACACTAACACAAGTGCGAAAAGTGGTTTTTCAACACTAACACAAGTGCGAAAAGTGGTTTTTCCACACTAATACAAGTGCAAAAGTGGTTTCCTGCACCAACACAAGTGCGAAAAGTGGTTTTTCAACACTAACACAAGTGCGAAAAGTGGTTTTTCAACACTAACACAAGTGCGAAAAGTGGTTTTTCAACACTAACACAAGTGCGAAAAGTGGTTTTTCCACACTAATACAAGTGCAAAAGTGGTTTCCTGCACCAACACAAGTACGAAAAGTGGTCTTTCAACACTAACACAAGTGCGAAAAGTGGTTTTTCAATACTATCACAAGTGCAAAAAGTGTTTTTCCACACTAATACAAGTGCAAAAGTGGTTTCCTGCACCAACACAAGTGCGAAAAGTGGTTTTTCAACACTAACACAAGTGCGAAAAGTGGTTTTTCAACACTATCACAAGTGCAAAAAGTGTTTTTTCCACACTAATACAAGTGCAAAAGTGGTTTCCTGCACCAACAAAAGTGCGAAAAGTGGTTTTTCAACACTAACATAAGTGCGAAAAGTGTTTTTTCAACACTAACACAAGTGCAAAAAGTGGTTTTTCCACACTAATACAAGTACAAAAGTGGTTTCCTGCACCAACACAAGTGCGAAAAGTGGTTTTTCAACACTAACACAAGTGCGAAAAGTGGTTTTTCAACACTAACACAAGTGCGAAAAGTTGTTTTTCAACACTATCACAAGTGCAAAAAGTGTTTTTTCAACACTAATACAAGTGCAAAAGTGGTTTCCTACACCAACACAAGTGCGAAAAGTGGTTTTTCAACACTAACACAAGTGCGAAAAGTGGTTTTTCAACACTATCACAAGTGCAAAAAGTGTTTTTTTCACACTACTACAAGTGCAAAAGTGGTTTCCTGCACCAACACAAGTGCGAAAAGTCGTTTTTCAACACTAACACAAGTGCGAAAAGTGGTTTTTCAACACTAATACAAGTGCAAAAAGTGTTTTTTCCACACTAATACAAGTGCAAAAGTGGTTTCCTGCACCAACACAATTGCGAAAAGTGGTTTTTCAACACTAACACAAGTGCGAAAAGTGGTTTTTCAACACTATCACAAGTGCAAAAAGTGTTTTTTCCACACTAATACAAGTGCAAAAGTGGTTTCCTGCACCAACAAAAGTGCGAAAAGTGGTTTTTCAACACTAACACAAGTGTGAAAAGTGGTTTTTCAACACTAACACAAGTGCGAAAAGTGGTTTTTCAACCCTATCACAATTGCGAAAAGTGGTTTTTCAACACTAACACAAGTGCGAAAAGTGGTTTTTCAACACTAACACAAGTGCGAAAAGTGGTTTTTCAACACTAACACAAGTGCGAAAAGTGGTTTTTCCACACTAATACAAGTGCAAAAGTGGTTTCCTGCACCAACACAAGTGCGAAAAGTGGTTTTTCAACACTAACACAAGTGCGAAAAGTGGTTTTTCAACACTAACACAAGTGCGAAAAGTGGTTTTTCCACACTAATACAAGTGCAAAAGTGGTTTCCTGCACCAACACAAGTGCGAAAAGTGGTTTTTCAACACTAACACAAGTGCGAAAAGTGGTTTTTCAACACTATCACAAGTGCAAAAAGTGTTTTTTCCACACCAATGCAAGTACAAAAGTGGTTTCCTGCACCAACACAAGTGCGAAAAGTGGTTTTTCAACACTAACACAAGTGCGAAAAGTGGTTTTTCAACACTAATACAAGTGTGAAAAGTGGTTTTTCCACACTAATACAAGTGCAAAAGTGGTTTCCTGCACCAAAACAAGTGCGAAAGTGGTTTTTCAAAACTAACACAAGTGCGAAAAGTGGTTTTTCAACACTATCACAAGTGCAAAAAGTGTTTTTTCCACACTAATACAAGTGCAAAAGTGGTTTCCTGCACCAACACAAGTGCGAAAAGTGGTTTTTCAACACTAACACAAGTGCGAAAAGTGGTTTTTCAACACTATCACAAGTGCAAAAAGTGTTTTTTCCACACTAATACAAGTGCAAAAGTGGTTTCCTGCACCAACACAAGTGTGAAAAGTGGTTTTTCAACAATAACACAAGTGCGAAAAGTGGTTTTTCAACACTAACACAAGTGCGAAAAGTGGTTTTTCAACACCAACACAAGTGCGAAAAGTGTTTTTTCCACACTAATACAGGTGCAAAAGTGGTTTCCTGCACCAACACAAGTGCGAAATGTGGTTTTTCAACACTAACACAAGTGCGAAAAGTGGTTTTCAACACTAACACAAGTGCGAAAAGTGGTTTTTCAACACTAACACAAGTGCGAAAGGTGGTTTTTCCACACTAATACAAGTGCAAAAGTGGTGTCCTGCACCAACAAAAGTGCGAAAAGTGGTTTTTCAACACTAACACATGTGCGAAAAGTGGTTTTTCAACACTATCACAAGTGCAAAAAGTGTTTTTTCCACACTAATACAAGTGCAAAAGTGCTTTCCTGCACCAACAAAAGTGCAAAAAGTGGTTTTTCAACACTAACACAAGTGCGAAAAGTGGTTTTTCCACACTAATACAAGTGCAAAAGTGGTTTCCTGCACCAACACAAGTGCGAAAAGTGGTTTTTCAACACTAATACAAGTGCAAAAGTGGTTTCCTGCACAAAGACAAGTGCGAAAAGTGGTTTTTCAACACTAACACGTGCGAAAAGTGGTTTTTCAACACTATCACAAGTGCAAAAAGTGTTTTTTCCACACTAATACAAGTGCAAAAGTGGTTTCCTGCACCAACACAAGTGCGAAAAGTGGTTTTTCAAGACTAACACAAGTGCGAAAAGTGGTTTTTCAACACTAACACAAGTGCGAAAAGTGGTTTTTCCACACTAATACGAGTGCAAAAGTGGTTTCCTGCACCAACACAAGTGCGAAAAGTGGTTTTTCAACACTAACACAAGTGCGAAAAGTGGATTTTCAACACTATCACAAGTGCAAAAAGTGTTTTTTCCACAATACTACAAGTGCAAAAGTGGTTTCCTGCACCAACACAAGTGCGAAAAGTGGTTTTTCAACACTAACACAAGTGCGAAAAGTGGTTTTTCAACACTAACACAAGTGCGAAAAGTGGTTTTTCCACACTAACACAAGTGCGAAAAGTGGTTTTTCAACACTAACACAAGTGCTAAAAGTGGTTTTTCAACACTAACACTAGTGCGAAAAGTGGTTTTTCAACACTATCACAAGTGCAAAAAGTGTTTTTTCCACACTAATACAAGTGCAAAAGTGGTTTCCTGCACCAACACAAGTGCGAAAAGTGGTTTTTCAACACTAACACAAGTGCGAAAAGTGGTTTTTCAACACTACCACAAGTGCAAAAAGTGTTTTTTCCACACTAATACAAGTGCAAAAGTGGTTTCCTGCACCAACAAAAGTGCGAAAAGTGGTTTTTCAACACTAACATAAGTGCGAAAAGTGGTTTTTCAACACTAACACAAGTGCGAAAAGTTGTTTTTCAACACTATCACAAGTGCAAAAAGTGTTTTTTCCACACTAATACAAGTGCAAAAGTGGTTTCCTGCACCAACACAAGTGCGAAAAGTGGTTTTTCAACACTAACACAAGTGCGAAAAGTGGCTTTTCAACACTATCACAAGTACAAAAAGTGTTTTTTCCACACTAATACAAGTGCAAAAGTGGTTTCCTGCACCAACAAAAGTGCGAAAAGTGGTTTTTCAACACTAACACAAGTGCGAAAAGTGGTTTTTCAACACTAACACAAGTGCGAAAAGTGGATTTTCCACACTAATACAAGTGCAAAAGTGGTTTCCTGCACCAACACAAGTGCGAAAAGTGGTTTTTCAACACTAACACAAGTGCGAAAAGTGGTTTTTCAACACTAACACAAGTGCGAAAAGTGGTTTTTCCACACTAATACAAGTGCAAAAGTGGTTTCCTGCACCAACACAAGTGCGAAAAGTGGTTTTTCAACACTAACACAAGTGCGAAAAGTGGTTTTTCAACACTATCACAAGTGCAAAAAGTGTTTTTTCCACACCAATACAAGTACAAAAGTGGTTTCCTGCACCAACACGAGTGCGAAAAGTGGTTTTTCAACACTAACACAAGTGCGAAAAGTGGTTTTTCAACACTAATACAAGTGTGAAAAGTGGTTTTTCCACACTAATACAACTACAAAAGTGGTTTCCTGCACCAAAACAAGTGTGAAAGTGGTTTTTCAACACTAACACAAGTGCGAAAAGTGGTTTTTCAACACGATCACAAGTGCAAAAAGTGTTTTTTCCACACTAATACAAGTGCAAAAGTGGTTTCCTGCACCAACACAAGTGCGAAAAGTGGTTTTTCAACACTAACACAAGTGCGAAAAGTGGTTTTTCAACACTATCACAAGTGCAAAAAGTGTTTTTTCCACACTAATACAAGTGCAAAAGTGGTTTCCTGCACCAACACAAGTGTGAAAAGTGGTTTTTCAACACTAACACAAGTGCGAAAAGTGGTTTTTCAACACTAACACAAGTGCGAAAAGTGGTTTTTCAACACCAACACAAGTGCGAAAAGTGTTTTTTCCACACTAATACAGGTGCAAAAGTGGTTTCCTGCACCAACACAAGTGCGAAATGTGGTTTTTCAACACTAACAAAAGTGCGAAAAGTGGTTTTTCAACACTAACACAAGTGCGAAAAGTGGTTTTTCAACACTAACACAAGTGCGAAAGGTGGTTTTTCCACACTAATACAAGTGCAAAAGTGGTGTCCTGCACCAACAAAAGTGTGAAAAGTGGTTTTTCAACACTAACACATGTGCGAAAAGTGGTTTTTCAACACTATCACAAATGCAAAAAGTGTTTTTTCCACACTAATACAAGTGCAAAAGTGCTTTCCTGCACCAACAAAAGTGCGAAAAGTGGTTTTTCAACACTAACACAAGTGCGAAAAGTGTTTTTTCCACACTAATACAAGTGCAAAAGTGGTTTCCTGCACCAACACAAGTGCGAAAGGTGGTTTTTTAACACTAACACAAGTGCGAAAAGTGGTTTTTCAACACTAACACAAGTGCGAAAAGTGGTTTTTCCACACTAATACAAGTGCAAAAGTGGTTTCCTGCACCAACACAAGTGCGAAAAGTGGTTTTTCAACACTAACACAAGTGCGTAAAGTGGTTTTTCAACACTATCACAAGTGCAAAAAGTGTTTTTTCCACACTAATACAAGTGCAAAACTGGTTTCCTGCACCAACACAAGTGCGAAAAGTGGTTTTTCAACACTAACACAAGTGCGCAAAGTAGTTTTTCAACACTATCACAAGTGCAAAAAGTGTTTTTTCCACACTAATACAAGTGCAAAAGTGGTTTCCTGCACAAACAAAAGTGCGAAAAGTGGTTTTTCAACACTAACATAAGTGCGAAAAGTGGTTTTTCAACACTAACACAAGTGCGAAAAGTGGTCTTTCCACACTAATACAAGTGCAAAAGTGGTTTGCTGCACCAACACAAGTGCGAAAAGTGGTTTTTCAACACTAACACAAGTGCGAAAAGTGGTTTTTCAACACTAACACAAGTGCGAAAAGTTGTTTTTCAACACTATCACAAGTGCAAAAAGTGTTTTTTCCACACTAATACAAGTGCAAAAGTGGTTTCCTGCACCAACACAAGTGCGAAATGTGGTTTTTCAACACTAACACAAATGCGAAAAGTGGTTTTTCAACACTAACACAAGTGCGAAAAGTGGTTTTTCCACACTAATACAAGTGCAAAAGTGGTTTCCTGCACCAACACAAGTGCGAAAAGTGGTTTTTCAACACTAAGACAAGTGCGAAAAGTGCTTTTTCAACACTAATACAAGTGCAAAAGTGGTTTCCTACACCAACACAAGTGCGAAAAGTGGTTTTTCAACACTAACACAAGTGCGAAAAGTGGTTTTTCAACACTATCACAAGTGCAAAAAGTGTTTTTTTCACACTACTACAAGTGCAAAAGTGGTTTCCTGCACCAACACAAGTGCGAAAAGTCGTTTTTCAACACTAACACAAGTGCGAAAAGTGGTTTTTCAACACTAATACAAGTGCAAAAAGTGTTTTTTCCACACTAATACAAGTGCAAAAGTGGTTTCCTGCACCAACACAATTGCGAAAAGTGGTTTTTCAACACTGACACAAGTGCGAAAAGTGGTTTTTCAACACTATCACAAGTGCAAAAAGTGTTTTTTCCACACTAATACAAGTGCAAAAGTGGTTTCCTGCACCAACAAAAGTGCGAAAAGTGGTTTTGCAACACGAACACAAGTGCGAAAAGTGGTTTTTCAACACTAACACAAGTGCGAAAAGTGGTTTTTCAACCCTATCACAATTGCGAAAAGTGGTTTTTCAACACTAACACAAGTGCGAAAAGTGGTTTTTCAACACTAACACAAGTGCGAAAAGTGGTTTTTCAACACTAACACAAGTGCGAAAAGTGGTTTTTCCACACTAATACAAGTGCAAAAGTGGTTTCCTGCACCAACACAAGTGCGAAAAGTGGTTTTTCAACACTAACACATGTGCGGAAAGTGGTTTTTCAACACTAACACAAGTGCGAAAAGTGGTTTTTCAACACTATCACAAGTGCAAAAAGTGTTTTTTCCACACCAATACAAGTACAAAAGTGGTTTCCTGCACCAACACAAGTGCGAAAAGTGGTTTTTCAACACTAACACAAGTGCGAAAAGTGGTTTTTCAACACTAATACAAGTGTGAAAAGTGGTTTTTCCACACTAATACAAGTGCAAAAGTGGTTTCCTGCACCAACACAAGTGCGAAAGTGGTTTTTCAACACTAACACAAGTGCGAAAAGTGGTTTTTCAACACTAACACAAGTGCAAAAAGTGTTTTTTCCACACTAATACAAGTGCAAAAGTGGTTTCCTGCACCAACACAAGTGCGAAAAGTGGTTTTCAACACTAACACAAGTGCGAAAAGTGGTTTTTCAACACTATCACAAGTGCAAAAAGTGTTTTTTCCACACTAATACAAGTGCAAAAGTGGTTTCCTGCACCAACACAAGTGCGAAAAGTGGTTTTTCAACACTAACACAAGTGCGAAAAGTGGTTTTTCAACACCAACACAAGTGCGAAAAGTGTTTTTTCCACACTAATACAGGTGCAAAAGTGGTTTCCTGCACCAACACAAGTGTGAAATGTGGTTTTTCAACACTAACACAAGTGCGAAAAGTGGTTTTTCAACACTAACACAAGTGCGAAAAGTGGTTTTTCAACACTAACACAAGTGCGAAAGGTGGTTTTTCCACACTAATACAAGTGCAAAAGTGGTGTCCTGCACCAACAAAAGTGCAAAAAGTGGTTTTTCAACACTAACACATGTGCAAAAAGTGGTTTTTCAACACTATCACAAGTGCAAAAAGTGTTTTTTCCACACTAATACAAGTGCAAAAGTGGTTTCCTGCACCAACAAAAGTGCGAAAAGTGGTTTTTCAACACTAACACAAGTGCGAAAAGTGGTTTTTCCACACTAATACAAGTGCAAAAGTGGTTTTTCAACACTAACACAAGTGCTAAAAGTGGTTTTTCAACACTAACACTAGTGCGAAAAGTGGTTTTTCAACACTATCACAAGTGCAAAAAGTGTTTTTTCCACACTAATACAAGTGCAAAAGTGGTTTCCTGCACCAACACAAGTGCGAAAAGTGGTTTTTCAACACTAACACAAGTGCGAAAAGTGGTTTTTCAACACTACCACAGGTGCAAAAAGTGTTTTTTCCACACTAATACAAGTGCAAAAGTGGTTTCCTGCACCAACAAAAGTGCGAAAAGTGGTTTTTCAACACTAACATAAGTGCGAAAAGTGGTTTTTCAACACTAACACAAGTGCGAAAAGTTGTTTTTCAACACTATCACAAGTGCAAAAAGTGTTTTTTCCACACTAATACAAGTGCAAAAGTGGTTTCCTGCACCAACACAAGTGCGAAAAGTGGTTTTTCAACACTAACACAAGTGCGAAAAGTGGCTTTTCAACACTATCACAAGTACAAAAAGTGTTTTTTCCACACTAATACAAGTGCAAAAGTGGTTTCCTGCACCAACAAAAGTGCGAAAAGTGGTTTTTCAACACTAACACAAGTGCGAAAAGTGGTTTTTCAACACTAACATAAGTGCGAAAAGTGGTTTTTCCACACTAATACAAGTGCAAAAGTGGTTTCCTGCACCAACACAAGTGCGAAAAGTGGTTTTTCAACACTAACACAAGTGCGAAAAGTGGTTTTTCAACACTAACACAAGTGCGAAAAGTGGTTTTTCCACACTAATACAAGTGCAAAAGTGGTTTCCTGCACCAACACAAGTGCGAAAAGTGGTTTTTCAACACTAACACAAGTGCGAAAAGTGGTTTTTCAACACTATCACAAGTGCAAAAAGTGTTTTTTCCACACCAATACAAGTACAAAAGTGGTTTCCTGCACCAACACGAGTGCGAAAAGTGGTTTTTCAACACTAACACAAGTGCGAAAAGTGGTTTTTCAACACTAATACAAGTGTGAAAAGTGGTTTTTCCACACTAATACAACTACAAAAGTGGTTTCCTGCACCAAAACAAGTGTGAAAGTGGTTTTTCAACACTAACACAAGTGCGAAAAGTGGTTTTTCAACACGATCACAAGTGCAAAAAGTGTTTTTTCCACACTAATACAAGTGCAAAAGTGGTTTCCTGCACCAACACAAGTGCGAAAAGTGGTTTTTCAACACTAACACAAGTGCGAAAAGTGGTTTTTCAACACTATCACAAGTGCAAAAAGTGTTTTTTCCACACTAATACAAGTGCAAAAGTGGTTTCCTGCACCAACACAAGTGTGAAAAGTGGTTTTTCAACACTAACACAAGTGCGAAAAGTGGTTTTTCAACACTAACACAAGTGCGAAAAGTGGTTTTTCAACACCAACACAAGTGCGAAAAGTGTTTTTTCCACACTAATACAGGTGCAAAAGTGGTTTCCTGCACCAACACAAGTGCGAAATGTGGTTTTTCAACACTAACAAAAGTGCGAAAAGTGGTTTTTCAACACTAACACAAGTGCGAAAAGTGGTTTTTCAACACTAACACAAGTGCGAAAGGTGGTTTTTCCACACTAATACAAGTGCAAAAGTGGTGTCCTGCACCAACAAAAGTGTGAAAAGTGGTTTTTCAACACTAACACATGTGCGAAAAGTGGTTTTTCAACACTATCACAAATGCAAAAAGTGTTTTTTCCACACTAATACAAGTGCAAAAGTGCTTTCCTGCACCAACAAAAGTGCGAAAAGTGGTTTTTCAACACTAACACAAGTGCGAAAAGTGTTTTTTCCACACTAATACAAGTGCAAAAGTGGTTTCCTGCACCAACACAAGTGCGAAAGGTGGTTTTTTAACACTAACACAAGTGCGAAAAGTGGTTTTTCAACACTAACACAAGTGCGAAAAGTGGTTTTTCCACACTAATACAAGTGCAAAAGTGGTTTCCTGCACCAACACAAGTGCGAAAAGTGGTTTTTCAACACTAACACAAGTGCGTAAAGTGGTTTTTCAACACTATCACAAGTGCAAAAAGTGTTTTTTCCACACTAATACAAGTGCAAAACTGGTTTCCTGCACCAACACAAGTGCGAAAAGTGGTTTTTCAACACTAACACAAGTGCGCAAAGTAGTTTTTCAACACTATCACAAGTGCAAAAAGTGTTTTTTCCACACTAATACAAGTGCAAAAGTGGTTTCCTGCACAAACAAAAGTGCGAAAAGTGGTTTTTCAACACTAACATAAGTGCGAAAAGTGGTTTTTCAACACTAACACAAGTGCGAAAAGTGGTCTTTCCACACTAATACAAGTGCAAAAGTGGTTTGCTGCACCAACACAAGTGCGAAAAGTGGTTTTTCAACACTAACACAAGTGCGAAAAGTGGTTTTTCAACACTAACACAAGTGCGAAAAGTTGTTTTTCAACACTATCACAAGTGCAAAAAGTGTTTTTTCCACACTAATACAAGTGCAAAAGTGGTTTCCTGCACCAACACAAGTGCGAAATGTGGTTTTTCAACACTAACACAAATGCGAAAAGTGGTTTTTCAACACTAACACAAGTGCGAAAAGTGGTTTTTCCACACTAATACAAGTGCAAAAGTGGTTTCCTGCACCAACACAAGTGCGAAAAGTGGTTTTTCAACACTAAGACAAGTGCGAAAAGTGCTTTTTCAACACTAATACAAGTGCAAAAGTGGTTTCCTACACCAACACAAGTGCGAAAAGTGGTTTTTCAACACTAACACAAGTGCGAAAAGTGGTTTTTCAACACTATCACAAGTGCAAAAAGTGTTTTTTTCACACTACTACAAGTGCAAAAGTGGTTTCCTGCACCAACACAAGTGCGAAAAGTCGTTTTTCAACACTAACACAAGTGCGAAAAGTGGTTTTTCAACACTAATACAAGTGCAAAAAGTGTTTTTTCCACACTAATACAAGTGCAAAAGTGGTTTCCTGCACCAACACAATTGCGAAAAGTGGTTTTTCAACACTGACACAAGTGCGAAAAGTGGTTTTTCAACACTATCACAAGTGCAAAAAGTGTTTTTTCCACACTAATACAAGTGCAAAAGTGGTTTCCTGCACCAACAAAAGTGCGAAAAGTGGTTTTGCAACACGAACACAAGTGCGAAAAGTGGTTTTTCAACACTAACACAAGTGCGAAAAGTGGTTTTTCAACCCTATCACAATTGCGAAAAGTGGTTTTTCAACACTAACACAAGTGCGAAAAGTGGTTTTTCAACACTAACACAAGTGCGAAAAGTGGTTTTTCAACACTAACACAAGTGCGAAAAGTGGTTTTTCCACACTAATACAAGTGCAAAAGTGGTTTCCTGCACCAACACAAGTGCGAAAAGTGGTTTTTCAACACTAACACATGTGCGGAAAGTGGTTTTTCAACACTAACACAAGTGCGAAAAGTGGTTTTTCAACACTATCACAAGTGCAAAAAGTGTTTTTTCCACACCAATACAAGTACAAAAGTGGTTTCCTGCACCAACACAAGTGCGAAAAGTGGTTTTTCAACACTAACACAAGTGCGAAAAGTGGTTTTTCAACACTAATACAAGTGTGAAAAGTGGTTTTTCCACACTAATACAAGTGCAAAAGTGGTTTCCTGCACCAACACAAGTGCGAAAGTGGTTTTTCAACACTAACACAAGTGCGAAAAGTGGTTTTTCAACACTAACACAAGTGCAAAAAGTGTTTTTTCCACACTAATACAAGTGCAAAAGTGGTTTCCTGCACCAACACAAGTGCGAAAAGTGGTTTTCAACACTAACACAAGTGCGAAAAGTGGTTTTTCAACACTATCACAAGTGCAAAAAGTGTTTTTTCCACACTAATACAAGTGCAAAAGTGGTTTCCTGCACCAACACAAGTGCGAAAAGTGGTTTTTCAACACTAACACAAGTGCGAAAAGTGGTTTTTCAACACCAACACAAGTGCGAAAAGTGTTTTTTCCACACTAATACAGGTGCAAAAGTGGTTTCCTGCACCAACACAAGTGTGAAATGTGGTTTTTCAACACTAACACAAGTGCGAAAAGTGGTTTTTCAACACTAACACAAGTGCGAAAAGTGGTTTTTCAACACTAACACAAGTGCGAAAGGTGGTTTTTCCACACTAATACAAGTGCAAAAGTGGTGTCCTGCACCAACAAAAGTGCAAAAAGTGGTTTTTCAACACTAACACATGTGCAAAAAGTGGTTTTTCAACACTATCACAAGTGCAAAAAGTGTTTTTTCCACACTAATACAAGTGCAAAAGTGGTTTCCTGCACCAACAAAAGTGCGAAAAGTGGTTTTTCAACACTAACACAAGTGCGAAAAGTGGTTTTTCCACACTAATACAAGTGCAAAAGTGGTTTTTCAACACTAACACAAGTGCTAAAAGTGGTTTTTCAACACTAACACTAGTGCGAAAAGTGGTTTTTCAACACTATCACAAGTGCAAAAAGTGTTTTTTCCACACTAATACAAGTGCAAAAGTGGTTTCCTGCACCAACACAAGTGCGAAAAGTGGTTTTTCAACACTAACACAAGTGCGAAAAGTGGTTTTTCAACACTACCACAAGTGCAAAAAGTGTTTTTTCCACACTAATACAAGTGCAAAAGTGGTTTCCTGCACCAACAAAAGTGCGAAAAGTGGTTTTTCAACACTAACATAAGTGCGAAAAGTGGTTTTTCAACACTAACACAAGTGCGAAAAGTTGTTTTTCAACACTATCACAAGTGCAAAAAGTGTTTTTTCCACACTAATACAAGTGCAAAAGTGGTTTCCTGCACCAACACAAGTGCGAAAAGTGGTTTTTCAACACTAACACAAGTGCGAAAAGTGGCTTTTCAACACTATCACAAGTACAAAAAGTGTTTTTTCCACACTAATACAAGTGCAAAAGTGGTTTCCTGCACCAACAAAAGTGCGAAAAGTGGTTTTTCAACACTAACACAAGTGCGAAAAGTGGTTTTTCAACACTAACACAAGTGCGAAAAGTGGTTTTTCCACACTAATACAAGTGCAAAAGTGGTTTCCTGCACCAACACAAGTGCGAAAAGTGGTTTTTCAACACTAACACAAGTGCGAAAAGTGGTTTTTCAACACTAACACAAGTGCGAAAAGTGGTTTTTCCACACTAATACAAGTGCAAAAGTGGTTTCCTGCACCAACACAAGTGCGAAAAGTGGTTTTTCAACACTAACACAAGTGCGAAAAGTGGTTTTTCAACACTATCACAAGTGCAAAAAGTGTTTTTTCCACACCAATACAAGTACAAAAGTGGTTTCCTGCACCAACACGAGTGCGAAAAGTGGTTTTTCAACACTAACACAAGTGCGAAAAGTGGTTTTTCAACACTAATACAAGTGTGAAAAGTGGTTTTTCCACACTAATACAACTACAAAAGTGGTTTCCTGCACCAAAACAAGTGTGAAAGTGGTTTTTCAACACTAACACAAGTGCGAAAAGTGGTTTTTCAACACGATCACAAGTGCAAAAAGTGTTTTTTCCACACTAATACAAGTGCAAAAGTGGTTTCCTGCACCAACACAAGTGCGAAAAGTGGTTTTTCAACACTAACACAAGTGCGAAAAGTGGTTTTTCAACACTATCACAAGTGCAAAAAGTGTTTTTTCCACACTAATACAAGTGCAAAAGTGGTTTCCTGCACCAACACAAGTGTGAAAAGTGGTTTTTCAACACTAACACAAGTGCGAAAAGTGGTTTTTCAACACTAACACAAGTGCGAAAAGTGGTTTTTCAACACCAACACAAGTGCGAAAAGTGTTTTTTCCACACTAATACAGGTGCAAAAGTGGTTTCCTGCACCAACACAAGTGCGAAATGTGGTTTTTCAACACTAACAAAAGTGCGAAAAGTGGTTTTTCAACACTAACACAAGTGCGAAAAGTGGTTTTTCAACACTAACACAAGTGCGAAAGGTGGTTTTTCCACACTAATACAAGTGCAAAAGTGGTGTCCTGCACCAACAAAAGTGTGAAAAGTGGTTTTTCAACACTAACACATGTGCGAAAAGTGGTTTTTCAACACTATCACAAATGCAAAAAGTGTTTTTTCCACACTAATACAAGTGCAAAAGTGCTTTCCTGCACCAACAAAAGTGCGAAAAGTGGTTTTTCAACACTAACACAAGTGCGAAAAGTGTTTTTTCCACACTAATACAAGTGCAAAAGTGGTTTCCTGCACCAACACAAGTGCGAAAGGTGGTTTTTTAACACTAACACAAGTGCGAAAAGTGGTTTTTCAACACTAACACAAGTGCGAAAAGTGGTTTTTCCACACTAATACAAGTGCAAAAGTGGTTTCCTGCACCAACACAAGTGCGAAAAGTGGTTTTTCAACACTAACACAAGTGCGTAAAGTGGTTTTTCAACACTATCACAAGTGCAAAAAGTGTTTTTTCCACACTAATACAAGTGCAAAACTGGTTTCCTGCACCAACACAAGTGCGAAAAGTGGTTTTTCAACACTAACACAAGTGCGCAAAGTAGTTTTTCAACACTATCACAAGTGCAAAAAGTGTTTTTTCCACACTAATACAAGTGCAAAAGTGGTTTCCTGCACAAACAAAAGTGCGAAAAGTGGTTTTTCAACACTAACATAAGTGCGAAAAGTGGTTTTTCAACACTAACACAAGTGCGAAAAGTGGTCTTTCCACACTAATACAAGTGCAAAAGTGGTTTGCTGCACCAACACAAGTGCGAAAAGTGGTTTTTCAACACTAACACAAGTGCGAAAAGTGGTTTTTCAACACTAACACAAGTGCGAAAAGTTGTTTTTCAACACTATCACAAGTGCAAAAAGTGTTTTTTCCACACTAATACAAGTGCAAAAGTGGTTTCCTGCACCAACACAAGTGCGAAATGTGGTTTTTCAACACTAACACAAATGCGAAAAGTGGTTTTTCAACACTAACACAAGTGCGAAAAGTGGTTTTTCCACACTAATACAAGTGCAAAAGTGGTTTCCTGCACCAACACAAGTGCGAAAAGTGGTTTTTCAACACTAAGACAAGTGCGAAAAGTGCTTTTTCAACACTAATACAAGTGCAAAAGTGGTTTCCTACACCAACACAAGTGCGAAAAGTGGTTTTTCAACACTAACACAAGTGCGAAAAGTGGTTTTTCAACACTATCACAAGTGCAAAAAGTGTTTTTTTCACACTACTACAAGTGCAAAAGTGGTTTCCTGCACCAACACAAGTGCGAAAAGTCGTTTTTCAACACTAACACAAGTGCGAAAAGTGGTTTTTCAACACTAATACAAGTGCAAAAAGTGTTTTTTCCACACTAATACAAGTGCAAAAGTGGTTTCCTGCACCAACACAATTGCGAAAAGTGGTTTTTCAACACTGACACAAGTGCGAAAAGTGGTTTTTCAACACTATCACAAGTGCAAAAAGTGTTTTTTCCACACTAATACAAGTGCAAAAGTGGTTTCCTGCACCAACAAAAGTGCGAAAAGTGGTTTTGCAACACGAACACAAGTGCGAAAAGTGGTTTTTCAACACTAACACAAGTGCGAAAAGTGGTTTTTCAACCCTATCACAATTGCGAAAAGTGGTTTTTCAACACTAACACAAGTGCGAAAAGTGGTTTTTCAACACTAACACAAGTGCGAAAAGTGGTTTTTCAACACTAACACAAGTGCGAAAAGTGGTTTTTCCACACTAATACAAGTGCAAAAGTGGTTTCCTGCACCAACACAAGTGCGAAAAGTGGTTTTTCAACACTAACACATGTGCGGAAAGTGGTTTTTCAACACTAACACAAGTGCGAAAAGTGGTTTTTCAACACTATCACAAGTGCAAAAAGTGTTTTTTCCACACCAATACAAGTACAAAAGTGGTTTCCTGCACCAACACAAGTGCGAAAAGTGGTTTTTCAACACTAACACAAGTGCGAAAAGTGGTTTTTCAACACTAATACAAGTGTGAAAAGTGGTTTTTCCACACTAATACAAGTGCAAAAGTGGTTTCCTGCACCAACACAAGTGCGAAAGTGGTTTTTCAACACTAACACAAGTGCGAAAAGTGGTTTTTCAACACTAACACAAGTGCAAAAAGTGTTTTTTCCACACTAATACAAGTGCAAAAGTGGTTTCCTGCACCAACACAAGTGCGAAAAGTGGTTTTCAACACTAACACAAGTGCGAAAAGTGGTTTTTCAACACTATCACAAGTGCAAAAAGTGTTTTTTCCACACTAATACAAGTGCAAAAGTGGTTTCCTGCACCAACACAAGTGCGAAAAGTGGTTTTTCAACACTAACACAAGTGCGAAAAGTGGTTTTTCAACACCAACACAAGTGCGAAAAGTGTTTTTTCCACACTAATACAGGTGCAAAAGTGGTTTCCTGCACCAACACAAGTGTGAAATGTGGTTTTTCAACACTAACACAAGTGCGAAAAGTGGTTTTTCAACACTAACACAAGTGCGAAAAGTGGTTTTTCAACACTAACACAAGTGCGAAAGGTGGTTTTTCCACACTAATACAAGTGCAAAAGTGGTGTCCTGCACCAACAAAAGTGCAAAAAGTGGTTTTTCAACACTAACACATGTGCAAAAAGTGGTTTTTCAACACTATCACAAGTGCAAAAAGTGTTTTTTCCACACTAATACAAGTGCAAAAGTGGTTTCCTGCACCAACAAAAGTGCGAAAAGTGGTTTTTCAACACTAACACAAGTGCGAAAAGTGGTTTTTCCACACTAATACAAGTGCAAAAGTGGTTTCCTGCACCAACACAAGTGCGAAAAGTGGTTTTTCAACACTAATACAAGTGCAAAAGTGGTTTCCTGCACAAACACAAGTGCGAAAAGTGGTTTTTCAACACTAACACGTGCGAAAAGTGGTTTTTCAACACTATCACAAGTGCAAAAAGTGTTTTTTCCACACTAATACAAGTGCAAAATTGGTTTCCTGCACCAACACAAGTGCGAAAAGTGGTTTTTTAACACTAACACAAGTGCGAAAAGTGGTTTTTCAACACTAACACAAGTGCGAAAAGTGGTTTTTCCACACTAATACAAGTGCAAAAGTGGTTTCCTGCACCAACACAAGTGCGAAAAGTGGTTTTTCAACACTATCACAAGTGCAAAAAGTGTTTTTTCCACACTAATACAAGTGCAAAAGTGGTTTCCTGCACCAACACAAGTGCGAAAAGTGGTTTTTCAACACTAACACAAGTGCGAAAAGTGGTTTTTCAACACTATCACAAGTGCAAAAAGTGTTTTTTCCACACTAATACAAGTGCAAAAGTGGTTTCCTGCACCAACACAAGTGCGAAAAGTGGTTTTTCAAGACTAACACAAGTGCGAAAAGTGGTTTTTCAACACTAACACAAGTGCGAAAAGTGGTTTTTCCACACTAATACGAGTGCAAAAGTGGTTTCCTGCACCAACACAAGTGCGAAAAGTGGTTTTTCAACACTAACACAAGTGCGAAAAGTGGATGATTTTCAACACTATCACAGGTGCAAAAAGTGTTTTTTCCACACTACTACAAGTGCAAAAGTGGTTTCCTGCACCAACACAAGTGCGAAAAGTGGTTTTTCAACACTAACACAAGTGCGAAAAGTGGTTTTTCAACACTAACACAAGTGCGAAAAGTGGTTTTTCAACCCTATCACAATTGCGAAAAGTGGTTTTTCAACACTAACACAAGTGCGAAAAGTGGTTTTTCAACACTAACACAAGTGCGAAAAGTGGTTTTTCCACACTAATACAAGTGCAAAAGTGGGTTTCCTGCACCAACACAAGTACGAAAAGTGGTCTTTCAACACTAACACAAGTGCGAAAAGTGGTTTTTCAAGACTATCACAAGTGCAAAAAGTGTTTTTCCACACTAATACAAGTGCAAAAGTGGTTTCCTGCACCAACACAAGTGCGAAAAGTGGTTTTTCAACACTAACACAAGTGCGAAAAGTGGTTTTTCAACACTATCACAAGTGCAAAAAGTGTTTTTTCCACACTAATACAAGTGCAAAAGTGGTTTCCTGCACCAACGAAAGTGCGAAAAGTGGTTTTTCAACACTAACATAAGTGCGAAAAGTGGTTTTTCAACACTAACACAAGTGCGAAAAGTGGTTTTTCCACACTAATACAAGTACAAAAGTGGTTTCCTGCACCAACACAAGTGCGAAAAGTGGTTTTTCAACACTAACACAAGTGCAAAAAGTGGTTTTTCAACACTAACACAAGTGCGAAAAGTTGTTTTTCAACACTATCACAAGTGCAAAAAGTGTTTTTTCCACACTAATACAAGTGCAAAAGTGGTTTCCTGCACCAACACAAGTGCAAAAAGTGGTTTTTCAACACTAACACAAGTGCGAAAAGTGGCTTTTCAACACTATCACAAGTGCAAAAAGTGTTTTTTCCACAGTAATACAAGTGCAAAAGTGGTTTCCTGCACCAACACAAGTGTGAAAAGTGGTTTTTCAACACTAACACAAGTGCGAAAAGTGGTTTTTCAACACTAACACAAGTGCGAAAAGTGGTTTTTCAACACCAACACAAGTGCGAAAAGTGTTTTTTCCACACTAATACAGGTGCAAAAGTGGTTTCCTGCACCAACACAAGTGCGAAATGTGGTTTTTCAACACTAACAAAAGTGCGAAAAGTGGTTTTTCAACACTAACACAAGTGCGAAAGTGGTTTTTCAACACGTAACACAAGTGCGAAAGGTGGTTTTTCCACACTAATACAAGTGCAAAAGTGGTGTCCTGCACCAACAAAAGTGTGAAAAGTGGTTTTTCAACACTAACACATGTGCGAAAAGTGGTTTTTCAACACTATCACAAATGCAAAAAAGTGTTTTTTCCACACTAATACAAGTGCAAAAGTGCTTTCCTGCACCAACAAAAGTGCGAAAAGTGGTTTTTCAACACTAACACAAGTGCGAAAAGTGTTTTTTCCACACTAATACAAGTGCAAAAGTGGTTTCCTGCACCAACACAAGTGCGAAAGGTGGTTTTTTAACACTAACACAAGTGCGAAAAGTGGTTTTTCAACACTAACACAAGTGCGAAAAGTGGTTTTTCCACACTAATACAAGTGCAAAAGTGGTTTCCTGCACCAACACAAGTGCGAAAAGTGGTTTTTCAACACTAACACAAGTGCGTAAAGTGGTTTTTCAACACTATCACAAGTGCAAAAAGTGTTTTTTCCACACTAATACAAGTGCAAAACTGGTTTCCTGCACCAACACAAGTGCGAAAAGTGGTTTTTCAACACTAACACAAGTGCGCAAAGTAGTTTTTCAACACTATCACAAGTGCAAAAAGTGTTTTTTCCACACTAATACAAGTGCAAAAGTGGTTTCCTGCACAAACAAAAGTGCGAAAAGTGGTTTTTCAACACTAACATAAGTGCGGAAAAGTGGTTTTTCAACACTAACACAAGTGCGAAAAGTGGTCTTTCCACACTAATACAAGTGCAAAAGTGGTTTGCTGCACCAACACAAGTGCGAAAAGTGGTTTTTCAACACTAACACAAGTGCGAAAAGTGGTTTTTCAACACTAACACACAGTGCGAAAAGTTGTTTTTCAACACTATCACAAGTGCAAAAAGTGTTTTTTCCACACTAATACAAGTGCAAAAGTGGTTTCCTGCACCAACACAAGTGCGAAATGTGGTTTTTTCAACACTAACACAAATGCGAAAAGTGGTTTTTCAACACTAACACAAGTGCGAAAAGTGGTTTTTCCACACTAATACAAGTGCAAAAGTGGTTTCCTGCACCAACACAAGTGCGAAAAGTGGTTTTTCAACACTAAGACAAGTGCGAAAAGTGCTTTTTCAACACTAATACAAGTGCAAAAGTGGTTTCCTACACCAACACAAGTGCGAAAAGTGGTTTTTCAACACTAACACAAGTGCGAAAAGTGGTTTTTCAACACTATCACAAGTGCAAAAAGTGTTTTTTTCACACTACTACAAGTGCAAAAGTGGTTTCCTGCACCAACACAAGTGCGAAAAGTCGTTTTTCAACACTAACACAAGTGCGAAAAGTGGTTTTTCAACACTAATACAAGTGCAAAAAGTGTTTTTTTCCACACTAATACAAGTGCAAAAGTGGTTTCCTGCACCAACACAATTGCGAAAAGTGGTTTTTCAACACTGACACAAGTGCGAAAAGTGGTTTTTCAACACTATCACAAGTGCAAAAAGTGTTTTTTCCACACTAATACAAGTGCAAAAGTGGTTTCCTGCACCAACAAAAGTGCGAAAAGTGGTTTTGCAACACGAACACAAGTGCGAAAAGTGGTTTTTCAACACTAACACAAGTGCGAAAAGTGGTTTTTCAACCCTATCACAATTGCGAAAAGTGGTTTTTCAACACTAACACAAGTGCGAAAAGTGGTTTTTCAACACTAACACAAGTGCGAAAAGTGGTTTTTCAACACTAACACAAGTGCGAAAAGTGGTTTTTCCACACTAATACAAGTGCAAAAGTGGTTTCCTGCACCAACACAAGTGCGAAAAGTGGGTTTTTCAACACTAACACATGTGCGGAAAGTGGTTTTTTCAACACTAACACAAGTGCGAAAAGTGGTTTTTCAACACTATCACAAGTGCAAAAAGTGTTTTTTCCACACCAATACAAGTACAAAAGTGGTTTCCTGCACCAACACAAGTGCGAAAAGTGGTTTTTCAACACTAACACAAGTGCGAAAAGTGGTTTTTCAACACTAATACAAGTGTGAAAAGTGGTTTTTCCACACTAATACAAGTGCAAAAGTGGTTTCCTGCACCAACACAAGTGCGAAAGTGGTTTTTCAACACTAACACAAGTGCGAAAAGTGGTTTTTCAACACTAACACAAGTGCAAAAAGTGTTTTTTCCACACTAATACAAGTGCAAAAGTGGTTTCCTGCACCAACACAAGTGCGAAAAGTGGTTTTCAACACTAACACAAGTGCGAAAAGTGGTTTTTCAACACTATCACAAGTGCAAAAAGTGTTTTTTCCACACTAATACAAGTGCAAAAGTGGTTTCCTGCACCAACACAAGTGCGAAAAGTGGTTTTCAACACTAACACAAGTGCGAAAAGTGGTTTTTCAACACCAACACAAGTGCGAAAAGTGTTTTTTCCACACTAATACAGGTGCAAAAGTGGTTTCCTGCACCAACACAAGTGTGAAATGTGGTTTTTCAACACTAACACAAGTGCGAAAAGTGGTTTTTCAACACTAACACAAGTGCGAAAAGTGGTTTTTCAACACTAACACAAGTGCGAAAGGTGGTTTTTCCACACTAATACAAGTGCAAAAGTGGTGTCCTGCACCAACAAAAGTGCAAAAAGTGGTTTTTCAACACTAACACATGTGCAAAAAGTGGTTTTTTCAACACTATCACAAGTGCAAAAAGTGTTTTTTCCACACTAATACAAGTGCAAAAGTGGTTTCCTGCACCAACAAAAGTGCGAAAAGTGGTTTTTCAACACTAACACAAGTGCGAAAAGTGGTTTTTCCACACTAATACAAGTGCAAAAGTGGTTTCCTGCACCAACACAAGTGCGAAAAGTGGTTTTTCAACACTAATACAAGTGCAAAAGTGGTTTCCTGCACAAACACAAGTGCGAAAAGTGGTTTTTCAACACTAACACGTGCGAAAAGTGGTTTTTCAACACTATCACAAGTGCAAAAAGTGTTTTTTCCACACTAATACAAGTGCAAAATTGGTTTCCTGCACCAACACAAGTGCGAAAAGTGGTTTTTAACACTAACACAAGTGCGAAAAGTGGTTTTTCAACACTAACACAAGTGCGAAAAGTGGTTTTTCCACACTAATACAAGTGCAAAAGTGGTTTCCTGCACCAACACAAGTGCGAAAAGTGGTTTTTCAACACTATCACAAGTGCAAAAAGTGTTTTTTCCACACTAATACAAGTGCAAAAGTGGTTTCCTGCACCAACACAAGTGCGAAAAGTGGTTTTTCAACACTAACACAAGTGCGAAAAGTGGTTTTTCAACACTATCACAAGTGCAAAAAGTGTTTTTTCCACACTAATACAAGTGCAAAAGTGGTTTCCTGCACCAACACAAGTGCGAAAAGTGGTTTTTCAAGACTAACACAAGTGCGAAAAGTGGTTTTTCAACACTAACACAAGTGCGAAAAGTGGTTTTTTCCACACTAATACGAGTGCAAAAGTGGTTTCCTGCACCAACACAAGTGCGAAAAGTGGTTTTTCAACACTAACACAAGTGCGAAAAGTGGATTTTCAACACTATCACAGGTGCAAAAAGTGTTTTTTCCACACTACTACAAGTGCAAAAGTGGTTTCCTGCACCAACACAAGTGCGAAAAGTGGTTTTTCAACACTAACACAAGTGCGAAAAGTGGTTTTTCAACACTAACACAAGTGCGAAAAGTGGTTTTTCAACCCTATCACAATTGCGAAAAGTGGTTTTTCAACACTAACACAAGTGCGAAAAGTGGTTTTTCAACACTAACACAAGTGCGAAAAGTGGTTTTTCCACACTAATTACAAGTGCAAAAGTGGTTTCCTGCACCAACACAAGTACCTAACACAAGTGCGAAAAGTGGTTTTTCAAGACTATCACAAGTGCAAAAAGTGTTTTTCCACACTAATACAAGTGCAAAAGTGGTTTCCTGCACCAACACAAGTGCGAAAAGTGGTTTTTCAACACTAACACAAGTGCGAAAAGTGGTTTTTCAACACTATCACAAGTGCAAAAAGTGTTTTTTCCACACTAATACAAGTGCAAAAGTGGTTTCCTGCACCAACAAAAGTGCGAAAAGTGGTTTTTCAACACTAACATAAGTGCGAAAAGTGGTTTTTCAACACTAACACAAGTGCGAAAAGTGGTTTTTCCACACTAATACAAGTACAAAAGTGGTTTCCTGCACCAACACAAGTGCGAAAAGTGGTTTTTCAACACTAACACAAGTGCAAAAAGTGGTTTTTCAACACTAACACAAGTGCGAAAAGTTGTTTTTCAACACTATCACAAGTGCAAAAAGTGTTTTTTCCACACTAATACAAGTGCAAAAGTGGTTTCCTGCACCAACACAAGTGCAAAAAGTGGTTTTTCAACACTAACACAAGTGCGAAAAGTGGCTTTTCAACACTATCACAAGTACAAAAAGTGTTTTTTCCACACTAATACAAGTGCAAAAGTGGTTTCCTGCACCAACACAAGTGCGAAATGTGGTTTTTCAACACTAACACAAATGCGAAAAGTGGTTTTTCAACACTAACACAAGTGCGAAAAGTGGTTTTTCCACACTAATACAAGTGCAAAAGTGGTTTCCTGCACCAACACAAGTGCGAAAAGTGGTTTTTCAACACTAAGACAAGTGCGAAAAGTGCTTTTTCAACACTAATACAAGTGCAAAAGTGGTTTCCTACACCAACACAAGTGCGAAAAGTGGTTTTTCAACACTAACACAAGTGCGAAAAGTGGTTTTTCAACACTATCACAAGTGCAAAAAGTGTTTTTTTCACACTACTACAAGTGCAAAAGTGGTTTCCTGCACCAACACAAGTGCGAAAAGTCGTTTTTCAACACTAACACAAGTGCGAAAAGTGGTTTTTCAACACTAATACAAGTGCAAAAAGTGTTTTTTCCACACTAATACAAGTGCAAAAGTGGTTTCCTGCACCAACACAATTGCGAAAAGTGGTTTTTCAACACTGACACAAGTGCGAAAAGTGGTTTTTCAACACTATCACAAGTGCAAAAAGTGTTTTTTCCACACTAATACAAGTGCAAAAGTGGTTTCCTGCACCAACAAAAGTGCGAAAAGTGGTTTTGCAACACGAACACAAGTGCGAAAAGTGGTTTTTCAACACTAACACAAGTGCGAAAAGTGGTTTTTCAACCCTATCACAATTGCGAAAAGTGGTTTTTCAACACTAACACAAGTGCGAAAAGTGGTTTTTCAACACTAACACAAGTGCGAAAAGTGGTTTTTCAACACTAACACAAGTGCGAAAAGTGGTTTTTCCACACTAATACAAGTGCAAAAGTGGTTTCCTGCACCAACACAAGTGCGAAAAGTGGTTTTTCAACACTAACACATGTGCGGAAAGTGGTTTTTCAACACTAACACAAGTGCGAAAAGTGGTTTTTCAACACTATCACAAGTGCAAAAAGTGTTTTTTCCACACCAATACAAGTACAAAAGTGGTTTCCTGCACCAACACAAGTGCGAAAAGTGGTTTTTCAACACTAACACAAGTGCGAAAAGTGGTTTTTCAACACTAATACAAGTGTGAAAAGTGGTTTTTCCACACTAATACAAGTGCAAAAGTGGTTTCCTGCACCAACACAAGTGCGAAAGTGGTTTTTCAACACTAACACAAGTGCGAAAAGTGGTTTTTCAACACTAACACAAGTGCAAAAAGTGTTTTTTCCACACTAATACAAGTGCAAAAGTGGTTTCCTGCACCAACACAAGTGCGAAAAGTGGTTTTCAACACTAACACAAGTGCGAAAAGTGGTTTTTCAACACTATCACAAGTGCAAAAAGTGTTTTTTCCACACTAATACAAGTGCAAAAGTGGTTTCCTGCACCAACACAAGTGCGAAAAGTGGTTTTTCAACAATAACACAAGTGCGAAAAGTGGTTTTTCAACACCAACACAAGTGCGAAAAGTGTTTTTTCCACACTAATACAGGTGCAAAAGTGGTTTCCTGCACCAACACAAGTGTGAAATGTGGTTTTTCAACACTAACACAAGTGTGAAAAGTGGTTTTTCAACACTAACACAAGTGCGAAAAGTGGTTTTTCAACACTAACACAAGTGCGAAAGGTGGTTTTTCCACACTAATACAAGTGCAAAAGTGGTGTCCTGCACCAACAAAAGTGCAAAAAGTGGTTTTTCAACACTAACACATGTGCAAAAAGTGGTTTTTCAACACTATCACAAGTGCAAAAAGTGTTTTTTCCACACTAATACAAGTGCAAAAGTGGTTTCCTGCACCAACAAAAGTGCGAAAAGTGGTTTTTCAACACTAACACAAGTGCGAAAAGTGGTTTTTCCACACTAATACAAGTGCAAAAGTGGTTTCCTGCACCAACACAAGTGCGAAAAGTGGTTTTTCAACACTAATACAAGTGCAAAAGTGGTTTCCTGCACAAACACAAGTGCGAAAAGTGGTTTTTCAACACTAACACGTGCGAAAAGTGGTTTTTCAACACTATCACAAGTGCAAAAAGTGTTTTTTCCACACTAATACAAGTGCAAAATTGGTTTCCTGCACCAACACAAGTGCGAAAAGTGGTTTTTTAACACTAACACAAGTGCGAAAAGTGGTTTTTCAACACTAACACAAGTGCGAAAAGTGGTTTTTCCACACTAATACAAGTGCAAAAGTGGTTTCCTGCACCAACACAAGTGCGAAAAGTGGTTTTTCAACACTATCACAAGTGCAAAAAGTGTTTTTTCCACACTAATACAAGTGCAAAAGTGGTTTCCTGCACCAACACAAGTGCGAAAAGTGGTTTTTCAACACTAACACAAGTGCGAAAAGTGTTTTTTCAACACTATCACAAGTGCAAAAAGTGTTTTTTCCACACTAATACAAGTGCAAAAGTGGTTTCCTGCACCAACACAAGTGCGAAAAGTGGTTTTTCAAGACTAACACAAGTGCGAAAAGTGGGTTTTCAACACTAACACAAGTGCGAAAAGTGGTTTTTCCACACTAATACGAGTGCAAAAGTGGTTTCCTGCACCAACACAAGTGCGAAAAGTGGTTTTTCAACACTAACACAAGTGCGAAAAGTGGATTTTCAACACTATCACAGGTGCAAAAAGTGTTTTTTCCACACTACTACAAGTGCAAAAGTGGTTTCCTGCACCAACACAAGTGCGAAAAGTGGTTTTTCAACACTAACACAAGTGCGAAAAGTGGTTTTTCAACACTAACACAAGTGCGAAAAGTGGTTTTTCAACCCTATCACAATTGCGAAAAGTGGTTTTTCAACACTAACACAAGTGCGAAAAGTGGTTTTTCAACACTAACACAAGTGCGAAAAGTGGTTTTTCCACACTAATACAAGTGCAAAAGTGGTTTCCTGCACCAACACAAGTACGAAAAGTGGTCTTTCAACACTAACACAAGTGCGAAAAGTGGTTTTTCAAGACTATCACAAGTGCAAAAAGTGTTTTTCCACACTAATACAAGTGCAAAAGTGGTTTCCTGCACCAACACAAGTGCGAAAAGTGGTTTTTCAACACTAACACAAGTGCGAAAAGTGGTTTTTCAACACTATCACAAGTGCAAAAAGTGTTTTTTCCACACTAATACAAGTGCAAAAGTGGTTTCCTGCACCAACAAAAGTGCGAAAAGTGGTTTTTCAACACTAACATAAGTGCGAAAAGTGGTTTTTCAACACTAACACAAGTGCGAAAAGTGGTTTTTCCACACTAATACAAGTACAAAAGTGGTTTCCTGCACCAACACAAGTGCGAAAAGTGGTTTTTCAACACTAACACAAGTGCAAAAAGTGGTTTTTCAACACTAACACAAGTGCGAAAAGTTGTTTTTCAACACTATCACAAGTGCAAAAAGTGTTTTTTCCACACTAATACAAGTGCAAAAGTGGTTTCCTGCACCAACACAAGTGCAAAAAGTGGTTTTTCAACACTAACACAAGTGCGAAAAGTGGCTTTTCAACACTATCACAAGTACAAAAAGTGTTTTTCCCACACTAATACAAGTGCAAAAGTGGTTTCCTGCACCAACAAAAGTGCGAAAAGTGGTTTTTCAACACTAACACAAGTGCGAAAAGTGGTTTTTCAACACTAACACAAGTGCGAAAAGTGGTTTTTCCACACTAATACAAGTGCAAAAGTGGTTTCCTGCACCAACACAAGTGCGAAAAGTGGTTTTTCAACACTAACACAAGTGCGAAAAGTGGTTTTTCAACACTAACACAAGTGCGAAAAGTGTTTTTTCCACACTAATACAAGTGCAAAAGTGGTTTCCTGCACCAACACAAGTGCGAAAAGTTGTTTTTCAACACTAATACAAGTGCAAAAGTGGTTTCCTGCACAAACACAAGTGCGAAAAGTGGTTTTTCAACACTAACACGTGCGAAAAGTGGTTTTTCAACACTATCACAAGTGCAAAAAGTGTTTTTTCCACACTAATACAAGTGCAAAAGTGGTTTCCTGCACCAACACAAGTGCGAAAAGTGGTTTTTTAACACTAACACAAGTGCGAAAAGTGGTTTTTCAACACTAACACAAGTGCGAAAAGTGGTTTTTCCACACTAATACAAGTGCAAAAGTGGTTTCCTGCACCAACACAAGTGCGAAAAGTGGTTTTTCAACACTAACACAAGTGCGAAAAGTGGTTTTTCAACACTATCACAAGTGCAAAAAGTGTTTTTTCCACACTAATACAAGTGCAAAAGTGGTTTCCTGCACCAACACAAGTGCGAAAAGTGGTTTTTCAACACTAACACAAGTGCGAAAAGTCGTTTTTCAACACTATCACAAGTGCAAAAAGTGTTTTTTCCACACTAATACAAGTGCACAAGTGGTTTCCTGCACCAACAAAAGTGCGAAAAGTGGTTTTTCAACACTAACATAAGTGCGAAAAGTAGTTTTTCAACACTAACACAAGTGCGAAAAGTGGTCTTTCCACACTAATACAAGTGCAAAAGTGGTTTCCTGCACCAACACAAGTGCGAAAAGTGGTTTTTCAACACTAACACAAGTGCGAAAAGTGGTTTTTCAACACTAACACAAGTGCGAAAAGTTGTTTTTCAACACTATCACAAGTGCAAAAAGTGTTTTTTCCACACTAATACAAGTGCAAAAGTGGTTTCCTGCACCAACACAAGTGCGAAATGTGGTTTTTCAACACTAACACAAATGCGAAAAGTGGTTTTTCAACACTATCACAAGTGCGAAAAGTGGTTTTTCCACACTAATACAAGTGCAAAAGTGGTTTCCTGCACCAACACAAGTGCGAAAAGTGGTTTTTCAACACTAAGACAAGTGCGAAAAGTGCTTTTTCAACACTAATACAAGTGCAAAAGTGATTTCCTACACCAACACAAGTGCGAAAAGTAGTTTTTCAACACTAACACAAGTGCGAAAAGTGGTTTTTCAACACTATCACAAGTGCAAAAAGTGTTTTTTTCACACTACTACAAGTGCAAAAGTGGTTTCCTGCACCAACACAAGTGCGAAAAGTCGTTTTTCAACACTAACACAAGTGCGAAAAGTGGTTTTTCAACACTAATACAAGTGCAAAAAGTGTTTTTTCCACACTAATACAAGTGCAAAAGTGGTTTCCTGCACCAACACAATTGCGAAAAGTGGTTTTTCAACACTAACACAAGTGCGAAAAGTGTTTCAACACTATCACAAGTGCAAAAAGTGTTTTTTCCACACTAATACAAGTGCAAAAGTGGTTTCCTGCACCAACAAAAGTGCAAAAAGTGGTTTTGCAACACTAACACAAGTGCGAAAAGTGGTTTTTCAACACTAACACAAATGCGAAAAGTGGTTTTTCAACCCTATCACAATTGTGAAAAGTGGTTTTTCAACACTAACACAAGTGCGAAAAGTGGTTTTTCAACACTAACACAAGTGCGAAAAGTGGTTTTTCAACACGAACACAAGTGCGAAAAGTGGTTTTTCCACACTAATACAAGTGCAAAAGTGGTTTCCTGCACCAACACAAGTGCGAAAAGTGGTTTTTCAACACTAACACATGTGCGAAAAGTGGTTTTTCAACACTAACACAAGTGCGAAAAGTGGTTTTTCAACACTATCACAAGTGCAAAAAGTGTTTTTTCCACACCAATACAAGTACAAAAGTGGTTTCCTGCACCAACACAAGTGCGAAAAGTGGTTTTTCAACACTAACACAAGTGCGAAAAGTGGTTTTTCAACACTAATAAAAGTTTGAAAAGTGGTTTTTCCACACTAATACAAGTGCAAAAGTGGTTTCCTGCACCAACACAAGTGCGAAAGTGGTTTTTCAACACTAACACAAGTGCGAAAAGTGGTTTTTCAACACTATCACAAGTGCAAAAAGTGTTTTTTCCACACTAATACAAGTGCAAAAGTGGTTTCCTGCACCAACACAAGTGCGAAATGTGGTTTTTCAACACTAACACAAATGCGAAAAGTGGTTTTTCATTACTAACACAAGTGCGAAAAGTGGTTTTTCCACACTAATACAAGTGCAAAAGTGGTTTCCTGCTCCAACACAAGTGCGAAAAGTGGTTTTTCAACACTAAGACAAGTGCGAAAAGTGCTTTTTCAACACTAATACAAGTGCAAAAGTGGTTTCCTACACCAACACAAGTGCGAAAAGTGGTTTTTCAACACTAACACAAGTGCGAAAAGTGGTTTTTCAACACTATCACAAGTGCAAAAAGTGTTTTTTCCACACTAATACAAGTGCAAAAGTGGTTTCCTGCACCAACACAATTGCGAAAAGTGGTTTTTCAACACTAACACAAGTGCAAAAAGTGGTTTTTCAACACTATCACAAGTGCAAAAAGTGTTTTTTCCACACTAATACAAGTGCAAAAGTGGTTTCCTGCACCAACAAAAGTGCGAAAAGTGGTTTTGCAACACTAACACAAGTGCGAAAAGTGGTTTTTCAACACTAACACAAGTGCGAAAAGTGGTTTTTCAACCCTATCACAATTGCGAAAAGTGGTTTTTCAACACTAACACAAGTGCGAAAAGTGGTTTTTCAACACTAACACAAGTGCAAAAAGTGTTTTTTCCACACTAATACAAGTGCAAAAGTGGTTTCCTGCACCAACACAATTGCGAAAAGTGGTTTTTCAACACTAACACAAGTGCGAAAAGTGGTTTTTCAACACTAATACAAGTGCAAAAAGTGTTTTTTCCACACTAATACAAGTGCAAAAGTGGTTTCCTGCACCAAGACAATTGCGAAAAGTGGTTTTTCAACACTAACACAAGTGCAAAAAGTGGTTTTTCAACACTATCACAAGTGCAAAAAGTGTTTTTTCCACACTAATACAAGTGCAAAAGTGGTTTCCTGCACCAACAAAAGTGCGAAAAGTGGTTTTGCAACACTAACACAAGTGCGAAAAGTGGTTTTTCAACACTAACACAAGTGCGAAAAGTGGTTTTTCAACCCTATCACAATTGCGAAAAGTGGTTTTTCAACACTAACACAAGTGCGAAAAGTGGTTTTTCAACACTAACACAAGTGCGAAAAGTGGTTTTTCAACACGAACACAAGTGCGAAAAGTGGTTTTTCCACACTAATACAAGTGCAAAAGTGGCTTCCTGCACCAACACAAGTGCGAAAAGTGGTTTTTCAACACTAACACATGTGCGAAAAGTGGTTTTTCAACACTAACATAAGTGCGAAAAGTGGTTTTTCAACACTATCACAAGTGCAAAAAGTGTTTTTCCCACACCAATACAAGTACAAAAGTGGTTTCCTGCACCAACACAAGTGCAAAAAGTGGTTTTTCAACACTAACACAAGTGCGAAAAGTGGTTTTTCAACACTAATAAAAGTTTGAAAAGTGGTTTTTCCACACTAATACAAGTGCAAAAGTGGTTTCCTGCACCAACACAAGTGCGAAAGTGGTTTTTCAACACTAACACAAGTGCGAAAAGTGGTTTTTCAACACTATCACAAGTGCAAAAAGTGTTTTTTCCACACTAATACAAGTGCAAAAGTGGTTTCCTGCACCAACACAAGTGCGAAAAGTGGTTTTTCAACACTAACACAAGTGCGAAAAGTGGTTTTTCAACACCAACACAAGTGCAAAAAGTGTTTTTTCCACACTAATACAGGTGCAAAAGTGGTTTCCTGCACCAACACAAGTGCGAAATGTGGTTTTCCAACACTAACACAAGTGCGAAAAGTGGTTTTTCAACACTAACACAAGTGCGAAAAGTGGTTTTTCAACACTAACACAAGTGCGAAAAGTGGTTTTTCAACACCAACACAAGTGCGAAAAGTGTTTTTTCCACACTAATACAGGTGCAAAAGTGGTTTCCTGCACCAACACAAGTGTGAAATGTGGTTTTTCAACACTAACACAAGTGCGAAAAGTGGTTTTTCAACACTAACACAAGTGCGAAAAGTGGTTTTTCAACACTAACACAAGTGCGAAAGGTGGTTTTTCCACACTAATACAAGTGCAAAAGTGGTGTCCTGCACCAACAAAAGTGCAAAAAGTGGTTTTTCAACACTAACACATGTGCAAAAAGTGGTTTTTCAACACTATCACAAGTGCAAAAAGTGTTTTTTCCACACTAATACAAGTGCAAAAGTGGTTTCCTGCACCAACAAAAGTGCGAAAAGTGGTTTTTCAACACTAACACAAGTGCGAAAAGTGGTTTTTCCACACTAATACAAGTGCAAAAGTGGTTTCCTGCACCAACACAAGTGCGAAAAGTGGTTTTTCAACACTAATACAAGTGCAAAAGTGGTTTCCTGCACAAACACAAGTGCGAAAAGTGGTTTTTCAACACTAACACGTGCGAAAAGTGGTTTTTCAACACTATCACAAGTGCAAAAAGTGTTTTTTCCACACTAATACAAGTGCAAAATTGGTTTCCTGCACCAACACAAGTGCGAAAAGTGGTTTTTTAACACTAACACAAGTGCGAAAAGTGGTTTTTCAACACTAACACAAGTGCGAAAAGTGGTTTTTCCACACTAATACAAGTGCAAAAGTGGTTTCCTGCACCAACACAAGTGCGAAAAGTGGTTTTTCAACACTATCACAAGTGCAAAAAGTGTTTTTTCCACACTAATACAAGTGCAAAAGTGGTTTCCTGCACCAACACAAGTGCGAAAAGTGGTTTTTCAACACTAACACAAGTGTGAAAAGTGGTTTTTCAACACTATCACAAGTGCAAAAAGTGTTTTTTCCACACTAATACAAGTGCAAAAGTGGTTTCCTGCACCAACACAAGTGCGAAAAGTGGTTTTTCAAGACTAACACAAGTGCGAAAAGTGGTTTTTCAACACTAACACAAGTGCGAAAAGTGGTTTTTCCACACTAATACGAGTGCAAAAGTGGTTTCCTGCACCAACACAAGTGCGAAAAGTGGTTTTTCAACACTAACACAAGTGCGAAAAGTGGATTTTCAACACTGTCACAGGTGCAAAAAGTGTTTTTTCCACACTACTACAAGTGCAAAAGTGGTTTCCTGCACCAACACAAGTGCGAAAAGTGGTTTTTCAACACTAACACAAGTGCGAAAAGTGGTTTTTCAACACTAACACAAGTGCGAAAAGTGGTTTTTCAACCCTATCACAATTGCGAAAAGTGGTTTTTCAACACTAACACAAGTGCGAAAAGTGGTTTTTCAACACTAACACAAGTGCGAAAAGTGGTTTTTCCACACTAATACAAGTGCGAAAAGTTGTTTTTCAACACTATCACAAGTGCAAAAAGTGTTTTTTCCACACTAATACAAGTGCAAAAGTGGTTTCCTGCACCAACACAAGTGCAAAAAGTGGTTCTTCAACACTAACACAAGTGCGAAAAGTGGCTTTTCAACACTATCACAAGTACAAAAAGTGTTTTTTCCACACTAATACAAGTGCAAAAGTGGTTTCCTGCACCAACACAAGTGCAAAAAGTGGTTCTTCAACACTAACACAATTGCGAAAAGTGGCTTTTCAACACTATCACAAGTACAAAAAGTGTTTTTCCCACACTAATACAAGTGCAAAAGTGGTTTCCTGCACCAACAAAAGTGCGAAAAGTGGTTTTTCAACACTAACACAAGTGCGAAAAGTGGTTTTTCAACACTAACACAAGTGCGAAAAGTGGTTTTTCCACACTAATACAAGTGCAAAAGTGGTTTCCTGCACCAACACAAGTGCGAAAAGTGGTTTTTCAACACTAACACAAGTGCGAAAAGTGGTTTTTCAACACTAACACAAGTGCGAAAAGTGGTTTTTCCACACTAATACAAGTGCAAAAAGTGTTTTTTCCACACTAATACAGGTGCAAAAGTGGTTTCCTGCACCAACACAAGTGCGAAATGTGGTTTTCCAACACTAACACAAGTGCGAAAAGTGGTTTTTCAACACTAACACAAGTGCGAAAAGTGGTTTTTCAACACTAACACAAGTGCGAAAAGTGGTTTTTCAACACCAACACAAGTGCGAAAAGTGTTTTTTCCACACTAATACAGGTGCAAAAGTGGTTTCCTGCACCAACACAAGTGTGAAATGTGGTTTTTCAACACTAACACAAGTGCGAAAAGTGGTTTTTCAACACTAACACAAGTGCGAAAAGTGGTTTTTCAACACTAACACAAGTGCAAAAGGTGGTTTTTCCACACTAATACAAGTGCAAAAGTGGTGTCCTGCACCAACAAAAGTGCAAAAAGTGGTTTTTCAACACTAACACATGTGCAAAAAGTGGTTTTTCAACACTATCACAAGTGCAAAAAGTGTTTTTTCCACACTAATACAAGTGCAAAAGTGGTTTCCTGCACCAACAAAAGTGCGAAAAGTGGTTTTTCAACACTAACACAAGTGCGAAAAGTGGTTTTTCCACACTAATACAAGTGCAAAAGTGGTTTCCTGCACCAACACAAGTGCGAAAAGTGGTTTTTCAACACTAATACAAGTGCAAAAGTGGTTTCCTGCACAAACACAAGTGCGAAAAGTGGTTTTTCAACACTAACACGTGCGAAAAGTGGTTTTTCAACACTATCACAAGTGCAAAAAGTATTTTTTCCACACTAATACAAGTGCAAAATTGGTTTCCTGCACCAACACAAGTGCGAAAAGTGGTTTTTTAACACTAACACAAGTGCGAAAAGTGGTTTTTCAACACTAACACAAGTGCGAAAAGTGGTTTTTCCACACTAATACAAGTGCAAAAGTGGTTTCCTGCACCAACACAAGTGCGAAAAGTGGTTTTTCAACACTATCACAAGTGCAAAAAGTGTTTTTTCCACACTAATACAAGTGCAAAAGTGGTTTCCTGCACCAACACAAGTGCGAAAAGTGGTTTTTCAACACTAACACAAGTGCGAAAAGTGGTTTTTCAACACTATCACAAATGCAAAAAGTGTTTTTTCCACACTAATACAAGTGCAAAAGTGGTTTCCTGCACCAACACAAGTGCGAAAAGTGGTTTTTCAAGACTAACACAAGTGCGAAAAGTGGTTTTTCAACACTAACACAAGTGCGAAAAGTGGTTTTTCCACACTAATACGAGTGCAAAAGTGGTTTCCTGCACCAACACAAGTGCGAAAAGTGGTTTTTCAACACTAACACAAGTGCGAAAAGTGGATTTTCAACACTATCACAGGTGCAAAAAGTGTTTTTTCCACACTACTACAAGTGCAAAAGTGGTTTCCTGCACCAACACAAGTGCGAAAAGTGGTTTTTCAACACTAACACAAGTGCGAAAAGTGGTTTTTCAACACTAACACAAGTGCGAAAAGTGGTTTTTCAACCCTATCACAATTGCGAAAAGTGGTTTTTCAACACTAACACAAGTGCGAAAAGTGGTTTTTCAACACTAACACAAGTGCGAAAAGTGGTTTTTCCACACTAATACAAGTGCAAAAGTGGTTTCCTGCACCAACACAAGTACGAAAAGTGGTCTTTCAACACTAACACAAGTGCGAAAAGTGGTTTTTCAAGACTATCACAAGTGCAAAAAGTGTTTTTCCACACTAATACAAGTGCAAAAGTGGTTTCCTGCACCAACACAAGTGCGAAAAGTGGTTTTTCAACACTAACACAAGTGCGAAAAGTGGTTTTTCAACACTATCACAAGTGCAAAAAGTGTTTTTTCCACACTAATACAAGTGCAAAAGTGGTTTCCTGCACCAACAAAAGTGCGAAAAGTGGTTTTTCAACACTAACATAAGTGCGAAAAGTGGTTTTTCAACACTAACATAAGTGCGAAAAGTGGTTTTTCAACACTAACACAAGTGCGAAAAGTGGTTTTTCAACACTATCACAAGTGCAAAAAGTGTTTTTTCCACACCAATACAAGTACAAAAGTGGTTTCCTGCACCAACACATGTGCGAAAAGTGGTTTTTCAACACTAACACAAGTGCGAAAAGTGGTTTTTCAACACTAATACAAGTGTGAAAAGTGGTTTTTCCACACTAATACAAGTGCAAAAGTGGTTTCCTGCACCAAAACAAGTGCGAAAGTGGTTTTTCAAAACTAACACAAGTGCGAAAAGTGGTTTTTCAACACTATCACAAGTGCAAAAAGTGTTTTTTCACACTAATACAAGTGCAAAAGTGGTTTCCTGCACTAACACAAGTGCGAAAAGTGGTTTTTCAACACTAACACAAGTGCGAAAAGTGGTTTTTCAACACTATCACAAGTGCAAAAAGTGTTTTTTCCACACTAATACAAGTGCAAAAGTGGTTTCCTGCACCAACACAAGTGTGAAAAGTGGTTTTTCAACAATAACACAAGTGCGAAAAGTGGTTTTTCAACACTAACACAAGTGCGAAAAGTGGTTTTTCAACACCAACACAAGTGCGAAAAGTGTTTTTTCCACACTAATACAGGTGCAAAAGTGGTTTCCTGCACCAACACAAGTGCGAAATGTGGTTTTTCAACACTAACACAAGTGCGAAAAGTGGTTTTCAACACTAACACAAGTGCGAAAAGTGGTTTTTCAACACTAATACAAGTGCGAAAGGTGGTTTTTCCACACTAATACAAGTGCAAAAGTGGTGTCCTGCACCAACAAAAGTGCGAAAAGTGGTTTTTCAACACTAACACATGTGCGAAAAGTGGTTTTTCAACACTATCACAAGTGCAAAAGTGGTTTCCTGCACCAACACAAGTGCGAAAAGTTGTTTTTCAACACTAATACAAGTGCAAAAGTGGTTTCCTGCACAAACACAAGTGCGAAAAGTGGTTTTTCAACACTAACACGTGCGAAAAGTGGTTTTTCAACACTATCACAAGTGCAAAAAGTGTTTTTTCCACACTAATACAAGTGCAAAAGTGGTTTCCTGCACCAACACAAGTGCGAAAAGTGGTTTTTTAACACTAACACAAGTGCGAAAAGTGGTTTTTCAACACTAACACAAGTGCGAAAAGTGGTTTTTCCACACTAATACAAGTGCAAAAGTGGTTTCCTGCACCAACACAAGTGCGAAAAGTGGTTTTTCAACACTAACACAAGTGCGAAAAGTGGTTTTTCAACACTATCACAAGTGCAAAAAGTGTTTTTTCCACACTAATACAAGTGCAAAAGTGGTTTCCTGCACCAACACAAGTGCGAAAAGTGGTTTTTCAACACTAACACAAGTGCGAAAAGTCGTTTTTCAACACTATCACAAGTGCAAAAAGTGTTTTTTCCACACTAATACAAGTGCACAAGTGGTTTCCTGCACCAACAAAAGTGCGAAAAGTGGTTTTTCAACACTAACATAAGTGCGAAAAGTAGTTTTTCAACACTAACACAAGTGCGAAAAGTGGTCTTTCCACACTAATACAAGTGCAAAAGTGGTTTCCTGCACCAACACAAGTGCGAAAAGTGGTTTTTCAACACTAACACAAGTGCGAAAAGTGGTTTTTCAACACTAACACAAGTGCGAAAAGTTGTTTTTCAACACTATCACAAGTGCAAAAAGTGTTTTTTCCACACTAATACAAGTGCAAAAGTGGTTTCCTGCACCAACACAAGTGCGAAATGTGGTTTTTCAACACTAACACAAATGCGAAAAGTGGTTTTTCAACACTATCACAAGTGCGAAAAGTGGTTTTTCCACACTAATACAAGTGCAAAAGTGGTTTCCTGCACCAACACAAGTGCGAAAAGTGGTTTTTCAACACTAAGACAAGTGCGAAAAGTGCTTTTTCAACACTAATACAAGTGCAAAAGTGATTTCCTACACCAACACAAGTGCGAAAAGTAGTTTTTCAACACTAACACAAGTGCGAAAAGTGGTTTTTCAACACTATCACAAGTGCAAAAAGTGTTTTTTTCACACTACTACAAGTGCAAAAGTGGTTTCCTGCACCAACACAAGTGCGAAAAGTCGTTTTTCAACACTAACACAAGTGCGAAAAGTGGTTTTTCAACACTAATACAAGTGCAAAAAGTGTTTTTTCCACACTAATACAAGTGCAAAAGTGGTTTCCTGCACCAACACAATTGCGAAAAGTGGTTTTTCAACACTAACACAAGTGCGAAAAGTGTTTCAACACTATCACAAGTGCAAAAAGTGTTTTTTCCACACTAATACAAGTGCAAAAGTGGTTTCCTGCACCAACAAAAGTGCAAAAAGTGGTTTTGCAACACTAACACAAGTGCGAAAAGTGGTTTTTCAACACTAACACAAATGCGAAAAGTGGTTTTTCAACCCTATCACAATTGTGAAAAGTGGTTTTTCAACACTAACACAAGTGCGAAAAGTGGTTTTTCAACACTAACACAAGTGCGAAAAGTGGTTTTTCAACACGAACACAAGTGCGAAAAGTGGTTTTTCCACACTAATACAAGTGCAAAAGTGGTTTCCTGCACCAACACAAGTGCGAAAAGTGGTTTTTCAACACTAACACATGTGCGAAAAGTGGTTTTTCAACACTAACACAAGTGCGAAAAGTGGTTTTTCAACACTATCACAAGTGCAAAAAGTGTTTTTTCCACACCAATACAAGTACAAAAGTGGTTTCCTGCACCAACACAAGTGCGAAAAGTGGTTTTTCAACACTAACACAAGTGCGAAAAGTGGTTTTTCAACACTAATAAAAGTTTGAAAAGTGGTTTTTCCACACTAATACAAGTGCAAAAGTGGTTTCCTGCACCAACACAAGTGCGAAAGTGGTTTTTCAACACTAACACAAGTGCGAAAAGTGGTTTTTCAACACTATCACAAGTGCAAAAAGTGTTTTTTCCACACTAATACAAGTGCAAAAGTGGTTTCCTGCACCAACACAAGTGCGAAATGTGGTTTTTCAACACTAACACAAATGCGAAAAGTGGTTTTTCATTACTAACACAAGTGCGAAAAGTGGTTTTTCCACACTAATACAAGTGCAAAAGTGGTTTCCTGCTCCAACACAAGTGCGAAAAGTGGTTTTTCAACACTAAGACAAGTGCGAAAAGTGCTTTTTCAACACTAATACAAGTGCAAAAGTGGTTTCCTACACCAACACAAGTGCGAAAAGTGGTTTTTCAACACTAACACAAGTGCGAAAAGTGGTTTTTCAACACTATCACAAGTGCAAAAAGTGTTTTTTCCACACTAATACAAGTGCAAAAGTGGTTTCCTGCACCAACACAATTGCGAAAAGTGGTTTTTCAACACTAACACAAGTGCAAAAAGTGGTTTTTCAACACTATCACAAGTGCAAAAAGTGTTTTTTCCACACTAATACAAGTGCAAAAGTGGTTTCCTGCACCAACAAAAGTGCGAAAAGTGGTTTTGCAACACTAACACAAGTGCGAAAAGTGGTTTTTCAACACTAACACAAGTGCGAAAAGTGGTTTTTCAACCCTATCACAATTGCGAAAAGTGGTTTTTCAACACTAACACAAGTGCGAAAAGTGGTTTTTCAACACTAACACAAGTGCAAAAAGTGTTTTTTCCACACTAATACAAGTGCAAAAGTGGTTTCCTGCACCAACACAATTGCGAAAAGTGGTTTTTCAACACTAACACAAGTGCGAAAAGTGGTTTTTCAACACTAATACAAGTGCAAAAAGTGTTTTTTCCACACTAATACAAGTGCAAAAGTGGTTTCCTGCACCAAGACAATTGCGAAAAGTGGTTTTTCAACACTAACACAAGTGCAAAAAGTGGTTTTTCAACACTATCACAAGTGCAAAAAGTGTTTTTTCCACACTAATACAAGTGCAAAAGTGGTTTCCTGCACCAACAAAAGTGCGAAAAGTGGTTTTGCAACACTAACACAAGTGCGAAAAGTGGTTTTTCAACACTAACACAAGTGCGAAAAGTGGTTTTTCAACCCTATCACAATTGCGAAAAGTGGTTTTTCAACACTAACACAAGTGCGAAAAGTGGTTTTTCAACACTAACACAAGTGCGAAAAGTGGTTTTTCAACACGAACACAAGTGCGAAAAGTGGTTTTTCCACACTAATACAAGTGCAAAAGTGGCTTCCTGCACCAACACAAGTGCGAAAAGTGGTTTTTCAACACTAACACATGTGCGAAAAGTGGTTTTTCAACACTAACATAAGTGCGAAAAGTGGTTTTTCAACACTATCACAAGTGCAAAAAGTGTTTTTCCCACACCAATACAAGTACAAAAGTGGTTTCCTGCACCAACACAAGTGCAAAAAGTGGTTTTTCAACACTAACACAAGTGCGAAAAGTGGTTTTTCAACACTAATAAAAGTTTGAAAAGTGGTTTTTCCACACTAATACAAGTGCAAAAGTGGTTTCCTGCACCAACACAAGTGCGAAAGTGGTTTTTCAACACTAACACAAGTGCGAAAAGTGGTTTTTCAACACTATCACAAGTGCAAAAAGTGTTTTTTCCACACTAATACAAGTGCAAAAGTGGTTTCCTGCACCAACACAAGTGCGAAAAGTGGTTTTTCAACACTAACACAAGTGCGAAAAGTGGTTTTTCAACACCAACACAAGTGCAAAAAGTGTTTTTTCCACACTAATACAGGTGCAAAAGTGGTTTCCTGCACCAACACAAGTGCGAAATGTGGTTTTCCAACACTAACACAAGTGCGAAAAGTGGTTTTTCAACACTAACACAAGTGCGAAAAGTGGTTTTTCAACACTAACACAAGTGCGAAAAGTGGTTTTTCAACACCAACACAAGTGCGAAAAGTGTTTTTTCCACACTAATACAGGTGCAAAAGTGGTTTCCTGCACCAACACAAGTGTGAAATGTGGTTTTTCAACACTAACACAAGTGCGAAAAGTGGTTTTTCAACACTAACACAAGTGCGAAAAGTGGTTTTTCAACACTAACACAAGTGCGAAAGGTGGTTTTTCCACACTAATACAAGTGCAAAAGTGGTGTCCTGCACCAACAAAAGTGCAAAAAGTGGTTTTTCAACACTAACACATGTGCAAAAAGTGGTTTTTCAACACTATCACAAGTGCAAAAAGTGTTTTTTCCACACTAATACAAGTGCAAAAGTGGTTTCCTGCACCAACAAAAGTGCGAAAAGTGGTTTTTCAACACTAACACAAGTGCGAAAAGTGGTTTTTCCACACTAATACAAGTGCAAAAGTGGTTTCCTGCACCAACACAAGTGCGAAAAGTGGTTTTTCAACACTAATACAAGTGCAAAAGTGGTTTCCTGCACAAACACAAGTGCGAAAAGTGGTTTTTCAACACTAACACGTGCGAAAAGTGGTTTTTCAACACTATCACAAGTGCAAAAAGTGTTTTTTCCACACTAATACAAGTGCAAAATTGGTTTCCTGCACCAACACAAGTGCGAAAAGTGGTTTTTTAACACTAACACAAGTGCGAAAAGTGGTTTTTCAACACTAACACAAGTGCGAAAAGTGGTTTTTCCACACTAATACAAGTGCAAAAGTGGTTTCCTGCACCAACACAAGTGCGAAAAGTGGTTTTTCAACACTATCACAAGTGCAAAAAGTGTTTTTTCCACACTAATACAAGTGCAAAAGTGGTTTCCTGCACCAACACAAGTGCGAAAAGTGGTTTTTCAACACTAACACAAGTGTGAAAAGTGGTTTTTCAACACTATCACAAGTGCAAAAAGTGTTTTTTCCACACTAATACAAGTGCAAAAGTGGTTTCCTGCACCAACACAAGTGCGAAAAGTGGTTTTTCAAGACTAACACAAGTGCGAAAAGTGGTTTTTCAACACTAACACAAGTGCGAAAAGTGGTTTTTCCACACTAATACGAGTGCAAAAGTGGTTTCCTGCACCAACACAAGTGTGAAAAGTGGTTTTTCAACACTAACACAAGTGCGAAAAGTGGATTTTCAACACTGTCACAGGTGCAAAAAGTGTTTTTTCCACACTACTACAAGTGCAAAAGTGGTTTCCTGCACCAACACAAGTGCGAAAAGTGGTTTTTCAACACTAACACAAGTGCGAAAAGTGGTTTTTCAACACTAACACAAGTGCGAAAAGTGGTTTTTCAACCCTATCACAATTGCGAAAAGTGGTTTTTCAACACTAACACAAGTGCGAAAAGTGGTTTTTCAACACTAACACAAGTGCGAAAAGTGGTTTTTCCACACTAATACAAGTGCGAAAAGTTGTTTTTCAACACTATCACAAGTGCAAAAAGTGTTTTTTCCACACTAATACAAGTGCAAAAGTGGTTTCCTGCACCAACACAAGTGCAAAAAGTGGTTCTTCAACACTAACACAAGTGCGAAAAGTGGCTTTTCAACACTATCACAAGTACAAAAAGTGTTTTTTCCACACTAATACAAGTGCAAAAGTGGTTTCCTGCACCAACACAAGTGCAAAAAGTGGTTCTTCAACACTAACACAATTGCGAAAAGTGGCTTTTCAACACTATCACAAGTACAAAAAGTGTTTTTCCCACACTAATACAAGTGCAAAAGTGGTTTCCTGCACCAACAAAAGTGCGAAAAGTGGTTTTTCAACACTAACACAAGTGCGAAAAGTGGTTTTTCAACACTAACACAAGTGCGAAAAGTGGTTTTTCCACACTAATACAAGTGCAAAAGTGGTTTCCTGCACCAACACAAGTGCGAAAAGTGGTTTTTCAACACTAACACAAGTGCGAAAAGTGGTTTTTCAACACTAACACAAGTGCGAAAAGTGGTTTTTCCACACTAATACAAGTGCAAAAAGTGTTTTTTCCACACTAATACAGGTGCAAAAGTGGTTTCCTGCACCAACACAAGTGCGAAATGTGGTTTTCCAACACTAACACAAGTGCGAAAAGTGGTTTTTCAACACTAACACAAGTGCGAAAAGTGGTTTTTCAACACTAACACAAGTGCGAAAAGTGGTTTTTCAACACCAACACAAGTGCGAAAAGTGTTTTTTCCACACTAATACAGGTGCAAAAGTGGTTTCCTGCACCAACACAAGTGTGAAATGTGGTTTTTCAACACTAACACAAGTGCGAAAAGTGGTTTTTCAACACTAACACAAGTGCGAAAAGTGGTTTTTCAACACTAACACAAGTGCAAAAGGTGGTTTTTCCACACTAATACAAGTGCAAAAGTGGTGTCCTGCACCAACAAAAGTGCAAAAAGTGGTTTTTCAACACTAACACATGTGCAAAAAGTGGTTTTTCAACACTATCACAAGTGCAAAAAGTGTTTTTTCCACACTAATACAAGTGCAAAAGTGGTTTCCTGCACCAACAAAAGTGCGAAAAGTGGTTTTTCAACACTAACACAAGTGCGAAAAGTGGTTTTTCCACACTAATACAAGTGCAAAAGTGGTTTCCTGCACCAACACAAGTGCGAAAAGTGGTTTTTCAACACTAATACAAGTGCAAAAGTGGTTTCCTGCACAAACACAAGTGCGAAAAGTGGTTTTTCAACACTAACACGTGCGAAAAGTGGTTTTTCAACACTATCACAAGTGCAAAAAGTATTTTTTCCACACTAATACAAGTGCAAAATTGGTTTCCTGCACCAACACAAGTGCGAAAAGTGGTTTTTTAACACTAACACAAGTGCGAAAAGTGGTTTTTCAACACTAACACAAGTGCGAAAAGTGGTTTTTCCACACTAATACAAGTGCAAAAGTGGTTTCCTGCACCAACACAAGTGCGAAAAGTGGTTTTTCAACACTATCACAAGTGCAAAAAGTGTTTTTTCCACACTAATACAAGTGCAAAAGTGGTTTCCTGCACCAACACAAGTGCGAAAAGTGGTTTTTCAACACTAACACAAGTGCGAAAAGTGGTTTTTCAACACTATCACAAATGCAAAAAGTGTTTTTTCCACACTAATACAAGTGCAAAAGTGGTTTCCTGCACCAACACAAGTGCGAAAAGTGGTTTTTCAAGACTAACACAAGTGCGAAAAGTGGTTTTTCAACACTAACACAAGTGCGAAAAGTGGTTTTTCCACACTAATACGAGTGCAAAAGTGGTTTCCTGCACCAACACAAGTGCGAAAAGTGGTTTTTCAACACTAACACAAGTGCGAAAAGTGGATTTTCAACACTATCACAGGTGCAAAAAGTGTTTTTTCCACACTACTACAAGTGCAAAAGTGGTTTCCTGCACCAACACAAGTGCGAAAAGTGGTTTTTCAACACTAACACAAGTGCGAAAAGTGGTTTTTCAACACTAACACAAGTGCGAAAAGTGGTTTTTCAACCCTATCACAATTGCGAAAAGTGGTTTTTCAACACTAACACAAGTGCGAAAAGTGGTTTTTCAACACTAACACAAGTGCGAAAAGTGGTTTTTCCACACTAATACAAGTGCAAAAGTGGTTTCCTGCACCAACACAAGTACGAAAAGTGGTCTTTCAACACTAACACAAGTGCGAAAAGTGGTTTTTCAAGACTATCACAAGTGCAAAAAGTGTTTTTCCACACTAATACAAGTGCAAAAGTGGTTTCCTGCACCAACACAAGTGCGAAAAGTGGTTTTTCAACACTAACACAAGTGCGAAAAGTGGTTTTTCAACACTATCACAAGTGCAAAAAGTGTTTTTTTCCACACTAATACAAGTGCAAAAGTGTTTCCTGCACCAACAAAAGTGCGAAAAGTGGTTTTTCAACACTAACATAAGTGCGAAAAGTGGTTTTTCAACACTAACATAAGTGCGAAAAGTGGTTTTTCAACACTAACACAAGTGCGAAAAGTGGTTTTTCAACACTATCACAAGTGCAAAAAGTGTTTTTTCCACACCAATACAAGTACAAAAGTGGTTTCCTGCACCAACACATGTGCGAAAAGTGGTTTTTCAACACTAACACAAGTGCGAAAAGTGGTTTTTCAACACTAATACAAGTGTGAAAAGTGGTTTTTCCACACTAATACAAGTGCAAAAGTGGTTTCCTGCACCAAAACAAGTGCGAAAGTGGTTTTTCAAAACTAACACAAGTGCGAAAAGTGGTTTTTCAACACTATCACAAGTGCAAAAAGTGTTTTTTCACACTAATACAAGTGCAAAAGTGGTTTCCTGCACCAACACAAGTGCGAAAAGTGGTTTTTCAACACTAACACAAGTGCGAAAAGTGGTTTTTCAACACTATCACAAGTGCAAAAAGTGTTTTTTCCACACTAATACAAGTGCAAAAGTGGTTTCCTGCACCAACACAAGTGTGAAAAGTGGTTTTTCAACAATAACACAAGTGCGAAAAGTGGTTTTTCAACACTAACACAAGTGCGAAAAGTGGTTTTTCAACACCAACACAAGTGCGAAAAGTGTTTTTTCCACACTAATACAGGTGCAAAAGTGGTTTCCTGCACCAACACAAGTGCGAAATGTGGTTTTTCAACACTAACACAAGTGCGAAAAGTGGTTTTCAACACTAACACAAGTGCGAAAAGTGGTTTTTCAACACTAATACAAGTGCGAAAGGTGGTTTTTCCACACTAATACAAGTGCAAAAGTGGTGTCCTGCACCAACAAAAGTGCGAAAAGTGGTTTTTCAACACTAACACATGTGCGAAAAGTGGTTTTTCAACACTATCACAAGTGCAAAAAGTGTTTTTTCCACACTAATACAAGTGCAAAAGTGCTTTCCTGCACCAACAAAAGTGCGAAAAGTGGTTTTTCAACACTAACACAAGTGCAAAAAGTGGTTTTTCAACACTATCACAAGTGCAAAAAGTGTTTTTTCCACACTAATACAAGTGCAAAAGTGGTTTCCTGCACCAACAAAAGTGCGAAAAGTGGTTTTTCAACACTAACATAAGTGCGAAAAGTGGATTTTCAACACTATCACAAGTGCAAAAAGTGTTTTTTCCACAATACTACAAGTGCAAAAGTGGTTTCCTGCACCAACACAAGTGCGAAAAGTGGTTTTTCAACACTAACACAAGTGCGAAAAGTGGTTTTTCAACACTAACACAAGTGCGAAAAGTGGTTTTTCCACACTAACACAAGTGCGAAAAGGGGTTTTTCAACACTAACACAAGTGCGAAAAGTGGTTTTTCAACACTAACACAAGTGCGAAAAGTGGTTTTTCAACACTATCACAAGTGCAAAAAGTGTTTTTTCCACACTAATACAAGTGCAAAAGTGGTTTCCTGCACCAACACAAGTGCGAAATGTGGTTTTTCAACACTAACACAAGTGCAAAAAGTGGTTTTTCAACACTATCACAAGTGCAAAAAGTGTTTTTTCCACACTAATACAAGTGCAAAAGTGGTTTCCTGCACCAACAAAAGTGCGAAAAGTGGTTTTTCAACACTAACATAAGTGCGAAAAGTGGTTTTTCAACACTAACACAATTGCGAAAAGTGGTTTTTCCACACTAATACAAGTACAAAAGTGGTGTCCTGCACCAACACAAGTGTGAAAAGTGGTTTTTCAACACTAACACAAGTGCGAAAAGTGGTTTTTCAACACTAACACAAGTGCGAAAAGTTGTTTTTCAACACTATCACAAGTGCAAAAAGTGTTTTTTCCACACTAATACAAGTGCAAAAGTGGTTTCCTGCACCAACACAAGTGCGAAAAGTGGTTTTTCAACACTAACACAAGTGCGAAAAGTGGCTTTTCAACACTATCACAAGTACAAAAAGTGTTTTTTCCACACTAATACAAGTGCAAAAGTGGTTTCCTGCACCAACAAAAGTGCGAAAAGTGGTTTTTCAACACTAACACAAGTGCGAAAAGTGGTTTTTCAACACTAACACAAGTGCGAAAAGTGGTTTTTCCACACTAATACAAGTGCAAAAGTGGTTTCCTGCACCAACACAAGTGCGAAAAGTGGTTTTTCAACACTAACACAAGTGCGAAAAGTGGTTTTTCAACACTAATACAAGTGCGAAAAGTGGTTTTTCAACACTAACACAAGTGCGAAAAGTGTTTTTTCCACACCAATACAAATGCAAAAGTGGTTTCCTGCACCAACACAAGTGCGAAAAGTTGTTTTTCAACACTAATACAAGTGCAAAAGTGGTTTCCTGCACAAACACAAGTGCGAAAAGTGGTTTTTCAACACTAACACGTGCGAAAAGTGGTTTTTCAACACTATCACAAGTGCAAAAAGTGTTTTTTCCACACTAATACAAGTGCAAAAGTGGTTTCCTGCACCAACACAAGTGCGAAAAGTGGTTTTTTAACACTAACACAAGTGCGAAAAGTGGTTTTTCAACACTAACACAAGTGCGAAAAGTGGTTTTTCCACACTAATACAAGTGCAAAAGTGGTTTCCTGCACCAACACAAGTGCGAAAAGTGGTTTTTCAACACTAACACAAGTGCGAAAAGTGGTTTTTCAACACTAACACAAGTGCGAAAAGTGGTTTTTCAACACTAACACAAGTGCGAAAAGTGGTTTTTCCACACTAATACAAGTGCAAAAGTGGTTTCCTGCACCAACACAAGTACGAAAAGTGGTCTTTCAACACTAACACAAGTGCGAAAAGTGGTTTTTCAATACTATCACAAGTGCAAAAAGTGTTTTTCCACACTAATACAAGTGCAAAAGTGGTTTCCTGCACCAACACAAGTGCGAAAAGTGGTTTTTCAACACTAACACAAGTGCGAAAAGTGGTTTTTCAACACTATCACAAGTGCAAAAAGTGTTTTTTCCACACTAATACAAGTGCAAAAGTGGTTTCCTGCACCAACAAAAGTGCGAAAAGTGGTTTTTCAACACTAACATAAGTGCGAAAAGTGTTTTTTCAACACTAACACAAGTGCGAAAAGTGGTTTTTCCACACTAATACAAGTACAAAAGTGGTTTCCTGCACCAACACAAGTGCGAAAAGTGGTTTTTCAACACTAACACAAGTGCGAAAAGTGGTTTTTCAACACTAACACAAGTGCGAAAAGTTGTTTTTCAACACTATCACAAGTGCAAAAAGTGTTTTTTCAACACTAATACAAGTGCAAAAGTGGTTTCCTACACCAACACAAGTGCGAAAAGTGGTTTTTCAACACTAACACAAGTGCGAAAAGTGGTTTTTCAACACTATCACAAGTGCTAAAAGTGTTTTTTTCACACTACTACAAGTGCAAAAGTGGTTTCCTGCACCAACACAAGTGCGAAAAGTGGTTTTTTAACACTAACACAAGTGCGAAAAGTGGTTTTTCAACACTAACACAAGTGGGAAAAGTGGTTTTTCCACACTAATACAAGTGCAAAAGTGGTTTCCTGCACCAACACAAGTGCGAAAAGAGGTTTTTCAACACTATCACAAGTGCAAAAAGTGTTTTTTCCACACTAATACAAGTGCAAAAGTGGTTTCCTGCACCAACACAAGTGCGAAAAGTGGTTTTTCAACACTAACACAAGTGCGAAAAGTGGTTTTTCAACACTATCACAAGTGCAAAAAGTGTTTTTTCCACACTAATACAAGTGCAAAAGTGGTTTCCTGCACCAACACAAGTGCGAAAAGTGGTTTTTCAAGACTAACACAAGTGCGAAAAGTGGTTTTTCAACACTAACACAAGTGTGAAAAGTGGTTTTTCCACACTAATACGAGTGCAAAAGTGGTTTCCTGCACCAACACAAGTGCGAAAAGTGGTTTTTCAACACTAACACAAGTGCGAAAATTGGATTTTCAACACTATCACAAGTGCAAAAAGTGTTTTTTCCACAATACTACAAGTGCAAAAGTGGTTTCCTGCACCAACACAAGTGCGAAAAGTGGTTTTTCAACACTAACACAAGTGCGAAAAGTGGTTTTTCAACACTAACACAAGTGCGAAAAGTGGTTTTTCCACACTAACACAAGTGCGAAAAGTGGTTTTTCAACACTAACACAAGTGCAAAAAGTGGTTTTTCAACACTATCACAAGTGCAAAAAGTGTTTTTTCCACACTAATACAAGTGCAAAAGTGGTTTCCTGCACCAACAAAAGTGCGAAAAGTGGTTTTTCAACACTAACATAAGTGCGAAAAGTGGTTTTTCAACACTAACACAATTGCGAAAAGTGGTTTTTCCACACTAATACAAGTACAAAAGTGGTGTCCTGCACCAACACAAGTGTGAAAAGTGGTTTTTCAACACTAACACAAGTGCGAAAAGTGGTTTTTCAACACTAACACAAGTGCGAAAAGTTGTTTTTCAACACTAACACAATTGCGAAAAGTGGTTTTTCCACACTAATACAAGTACAAAAGTGGTGTCCTGCACCAACACAAGTGTGAAAAGTGGTTTTTCAACACTAACACAAGTGCGAAAAGTGGTTTTTCAACACTAACACAAGTGCGAAAAGTTGTTTTTCAACACTATCACAAGTGCAAAAAGTGTTTTTTCCACACTAATACAAGTGCAAAAGTGGTTTCCTGCACCAACACAAGTGCGAAAAGTGGTTTTTCAACACTAACACAAGTGCGAAAAGTTGTTTTTCAACACTATCACAAGTACAAAAAGTGTTTTTTCCACACTAATACAAGTGCAAAAGTGGTTTCCTGCACCAACAAAAGTGCGAAAAGTGGTTTTTCAACACTAACACAAGTGCGAAAAGTGGTTTTTCAACACTAACACAAGTGCGAAAAGTGGTTTTTCCACACTAATACAAGTGCAAAAGTGGTTTCCTGCACCAACACAAGTGCGAAAAGTGGTTTTTCAACACTAACACAAGTGCGAAAAGTGGTTTTTCAACACTAACACAAGTGCGAAAAGTGGTTTTTCAACACTAACACAAGTGCGAAAAGTGTTTTTTCCACACCAATACAAGTGCAAAAGTGGTTTCCTGCACCAACACAAGTGCGAAAAGTTGTTTTTCAACACTAATACAAGTGCAAAAGTGGTTTCCTGCACAAACACAAGTGCGAAAAGTGGTTTTTTCAACACTAACACGTGCGAAAAGTGGTTTTTCAACACTATCACAAGTGCAAAAAGTGTTTTTTCCACACTAATACAAGTGCAAAAGTGGTTTCCTGCACCAACACAAGTGCGAAAAGTGGTTTTTTAACACTAACACAAGTGCGAAAAGTGGTTTTTCAACACTAACACAAGTGCGAAAAGTGGTTTTTCCACACTAATACAAGTGCAAAAGTGGTTTCCTGCACCAACACAAGTGCGAAAAGTGGTTTTTCAACACTAACACAAGTGCGAAAAGTGGTTTTTCAACACTAACACAAGTGCGAAAAGTGGTTTTTCAACACTAACACAAGTGCGAAAAGTGGTTTTTCCACACTAATACAAGTGCAAAAGTGGTTTCCTGCACCAACACAAGTACGAAAAGTGGTCTTTCAACACTAACACAAGTGCGAAAAGTGGTTTTTCAATACTATCACAAGTGCAAAAAGTGTTTTTCCACACTAATACAAGTGCAAAAGTGGTTTCCTGCACCAACACAAGTGCGAAAAGTGGTTTTTCAACACTAACACAAGTGCGAAAAGTGGTTTTTCAACACTATCACAAGTGCAAAAAGTGTTTTTTCCACACTAATACAAGTGCAAAAGTGGTTTCCTGCACCAACAAAAGTGCGAAAAATGGTTTTTCAACACTAACATAAGTGCGAAAAGTGTTTTTTCAACACTAACACAAGTGCGAAAAGTGGTTTTTCCACACTAATACAAGTACAAAAGTGGTTTCCTGCACCAACACAAGTGCGAAAAGTGGTTTTTCAACACTAACACAAGTGCGAAAAGTGGTTTTTCAACACTAACACAAGTGCGAAAAGTTGTTTTTCAACACTATCACAAGTGCAAAAAGTGTTTTTTTAACACTAATACAAGTGCAAAAGTGGTTTCCTACACCAACACAAGTGCGAAAAGTGGTTTTTCAACACTAACACAAGTGCAAAAAGTGGTTTTTCAACACTATCACAAGTGCAAAAAGTGTTTTTTTCACACTACTACAAGTGCAAAAGTGGTTTCCTGCACCAACACAAGTGCGAAAAGTCGTTTTTCAACACTAACACAAGTGCGAAAAGTGGTTTTTCCACACTAATACAAGTGCAAAAGTGGTTTCCTGCACCAACACAAGTGCGAAAAGTGGTTTTTCAACACTAACACAAGTGCAAAAAGTGTTTTTTCCACACTAATACAAGTGCAAAAGTGGTTTCCTGCACCAACACAAGTGCGAAAAGTGGTTTTTTAACACTAACACAAGTGCGAAAAGTGGTTTTTCAACACTAACACAAGTGCGAAAAGTGGTTTTTCCACACTAATACAAGTGCAAAAGTGGTTTCCTGCACCAACACAAGTGCGAAAAGTGGTTTTTCAACACTAACACAAGTGCGAAAAGTGGTTTTTCAACACTAACACAAGTGCGAAAAGTGGTTTTTCAACACTAACACAAGTGCGAAAAGTGGTTTTTCCACACTAATACAAGTGCAAAAGTGGTTTCCTGCACCAACACAAGTACGAAAAGTGGTCTTTCAACACTAACACAAGTGCGAAAAGTGGTTTTTCAATACTATCACAAGTGCAAAAAGTGTTTTTCCACACTAATACAAGTGCAAAAGTGGTTTCCTGCACCAACACAAGTGCGAAAAGTGGTTTTTCAACACTAACACAAGTGCGAAAAGTGGTTTTTCAACACTATCACAAGTGCAAAAAGTGTTTTTTCCACACTAATACAAGTGCAAAAGTGGTTTCCTGCACCAACAAAAGTGCGAAAAGTGGTTTTTCAACACTAACATAAGTGCGAAAAGTGTTTTTTCAACACTAACACAAGTGCGAAAAGTGGTTTTTCCACACTAATACAAGTACAAAAGTGGTTTCCTGCACCAACACAAGTGCGAAAAGTGGTTTTTCAACACTAACACAAGTGCGAAAAGTGGTTTTTCAACACTAACACAAGTGCGAAAAGTTGTTTTTCAACACTATCACAAGTGCAAAAAGTGTTTTTTCAACACTAATACAAGTGCAAAAGTGGTTTCCTACACCAACACAAGTGCGAAAAGTGGTTTTTCAACACTAACACAAGTGCGAAAAGTGGTTTTTCAACACTATCACAAGTGCTAAAAGTGTTTTTTTCACACTACTACAAGTGCAAAAGTGGTTTCCTGCACCAACACAAGTGCGAAAAGTCGTTTTTCAACACTAACACAAGTGCGAAAAGTGGTTTTTCAACACTAATACAAGTGCAAAAAGTGTTTTTTCCACACTAATACAAGTGCAAAAGTGGTTTCCTGCACCAACACAATTGCGAAAAGTGGTTTTTCAACACTAACACAAGTGCGAAAAGTGGTTTTTCAACACTATCACAAGTGCAAAAAGTGTTTTTTCCACACTAATACAAGTGCAAAAGTGGTTTCCTGCACCAACAAAAGTGCGAAAAGTGGTTTTTCAACACTAACACAAGTGTGTAAAGTGGTTTTTCAACACTAACACAAGTGCGAAAAGTGGTTTTTCAACCCTATCACAATTGCGAAAAGTGGTTTTTCAACACTAACACAAGTGCGAAAAGTGGTTTTTCAACACTAACACAAGTGCGAAAAGTGGTTTTTCAACACTAACACAAGTGCAAAAGTGGTTTCCTGCACCAACAAAAGTGCGAAAAGTGGTTTTTCAACACTAACACAAGTGTGTAAAGTGGTTTTTCAACACTAACACAAGTGCGAAAAGTGGTTTTTCAACACTAACACAAGTGCGAAAAGTGGTTTTTCAACCCTATCACAATTGCGAAAAGTGGTTTTTCAACACTAACACAAGTGCGAAAAGTGGTTTTTCAACACTAACACAAGTGCGAAAAGTGGTTTTTCAACACTAACACAAGTGCGAAAAGTGGTTTTTCCACACTAATACAAGTGCAAAAGTGGTTTCCTGCACCAACACAAGTGCGAAAAGTGGTTTTTCAACACTAACACAAGTGCGAAAAGTGGTTTTTCAACACTAACACAAGTGCGAAAAGTGGTTTTTCCACACTAATACAAGTGCAAAAGTGGTTTCCTGCACCAACACAAGTGCGAAAAGTGGTTTTTCAACACTAACACAAGTGCGAAAAGTGGTTTTTCAACACTATCACAAGTGCAAAAAGTGTTTTTTCCACACCAATACAAGTACAAAAGTGGTTTCCTGCACCAACACAAGTGCGAAAAGTGGTTTTTCAACACTAACACAAGTGCGAAAAGTGGTTTTTCAACACTAATACAAGTGTGAAAAGTGGTTTTTCCACACTAATACAAGTGCAAAAGTGGTTTCCTGCACCAAAACAAGTGCGAAAGTGGTTTTTCAAAACTAACACAAGTGCGAAAAGTGGTTTTTCAACACTATCACAAGTGCAAAAAGTGTTTTTTCCACACTAATACAAGTGCAAAAGTGGTTTCCTGCACCAACACAAGTGCGAAAAGTGGTTTTTCAACACTAACACAAGTGCGAAAAGTGGTTTTCAACACTATCACAAGTGCAAAAAGTGTTTTTTCCACACTAATACAAGTGCAAAAGTGGTTTCCTGCACCAACACAAGTGTGAAAAGTGGTTTTTCAACAATAACACAAGTGCGAAAAGTGGTTTTTCAACACTAACACAAGTGCGAAAAGTGGTTTTTCAACACTAACACAAGTGCAAAAAGTGTTTTTTCAACACTAATACAAGTGCAAAAGTGGTTTCCTACACCAACACAAGTGCGAAAAGTGGTTTTTCAACACTAACACAAGTGCGAAAAGTGGTTTTTCAACACTATCACAAGTGCTAAAAGTGTTTTTTTCACACTACTACAAGTGCAAAAGTGGTTTCCTGCACCAACACAAGTGCGAAAAGTGGTTTTTTAACACTAACACAAGTGCGAAAAGTGGTTTTTCAACACTAACACAAGTGGGAAAAGTGGTTTTTCCACACTAATACAAGTGCAAAAGTGGTTTCCTGCACCAACACAAGTGCGAAAAGAGGTTTTTCAACACTATCACAAGTGCAAAAAGTGTTTTTTCCACACTAATACAAGTGCAAAAGTGGTTTCCTGCACCAACACAAGTGCGAAAAGTGGTTTTTCAACACTAACACAAGTGCGAAAAGTGGTTTTTCAACACTATCACAAGTGCAAAAAGTGTTTTTTCCACACTAATACAAGTGCAAAAGTGGTTTCCTGCACCAACACAAGTGCGAAAAGTGGTTTTTCAAGACTAACACAAGTGCGAAAAGTGGTTTTTCAACACTAACACAAGTGTGAAAAGTGGTTTTTCCACACTAATACGAGTGCAAAAGTGGTTTCCTGCACCAACACAAGTGCGAAAAGTGGTTTTTCAACACTAACACAAGTGCGAAAATTGGATTTTCAACACTATCACAAGTGCAAAAAGTGTTTTTTCCACAATACTACAAGTGCAAAAGTGGTTTCCTGCACCAACACAAGTGCGAAAAGTGGTTTTTCAACACTAACACAAGTGCGAAAAGTGGTTTTTCAACACTAACACAAGTGCGAAAAGTGGTTTTTCCACACTAACACAAGTGCGAAAAGTGGTTTTTCAACACTAACACAAGTGCAAAAAGTGGTTTTTCAACACTATCACAAGTGCAAAAAGTGTTTTTTCCACACTAATACAAGTGCAAAAGTGGTTTCCTGCACCAACAAAAGTGCGAAAAGTGGTTTTTCAACACTAACATAAGTGCGAAAAGTGGTTTTTCAACACTAACACAATTGCGAAAAGTGGTTTTTCCACACTAATACAAGTACAAAAGTGGTGTCCTGCACCAACACAAGTGTGAAAAGTGGTTTTTCAACACTAACACAAGTGCGAAAAGTGGTTTTTCAACACTAACACAAGTGCGAAAAGTTGTTTTTCAACACTAACACAATTGCGAAAAGTGGTTTTTCCACACTAATACAAGTACAAAAGTGGTGTCCTGCACCAACACAAGTGTGAAAAGTGGTTTTTCAACACTAACACAAGTGCGAAAAGTGGTTTTTCAACACTAACACAAGTGCGAAAAGTTGTTTTTCAACACTATCACAAGTGCAAAAAGTGTTTTTTCCACACTAATACAAGTGCAAAAGTGGTTTCCTGCACCAACACAAGTGCGAAAAGTGGTTTTTCAACACTAACACAAGTGCGAAAAGTTGTTTTTCAACACTATCACAAGTACAAAAAGTGTTTTTTCCACACTAATACAAGTGCAAAAGTGGTTTCCTGCACCAACAAAAGTGCGAAAAGTGGTTTTTCAACACTAACACAAGTGCGAAAAGTGGTTTTTCAACACTAACACAAGTGCGAAAAGTGGTTTTTCCACACTAATACAAGTGCAAAAGTGGTTTCCTGCACCAACACAAGTGCGAAAAGTGGTTTTTCAACACTAACACAAGTGCGAAAAGTGGTTTTTCAACACTAACACAAGTGCGAAAAGTGGTTTTTCAACACTAACACAAGTGCGAAAAGTGTTTTTTCCACACCAATACAAGTGCAAAAGTGGTTTCCTGCACCAACACAAGTGCGAAAAGTTGTTTTTCAACACTAATACAAGTGCAGAAGTGGTTTCCTGCACAAACACAAGTGCGAAAAGTGGTTTTTCAACACTAACACGTGCGAAAAGTGGTTTTTCAACACTATCACAAGTGCAAAAAGTGTTTTTTCCACACTAATACAAGTGCAAAAGTGGTTTCCTGCACCAACACAAGTGCGAAAAGTGGTTTTTTAACACTAACACAAGTGCGAAAAGTGGTTTTTCAACACTAACACAAGTGCGAAAAGTGGTTTTTCCACACTAATACAAGTGCAAAAGTGGTTTCCTGCACCAACACAAGTGCGAAAAGTGGTTTTTCAACACTAACACAAGTGCGAAAAGTGGTTTTTCAACACTAACACAAGTGCGAAAAGTGGTTTTTCAACACTAACACAAGTGCGAAAAGTGGTTTTTCCACACTAATACAACTGCAAAAGTGGTTTCCTGCACCAACACAAGTACGAAAAGTGGTCTTTCAACACTAACACAAGTGCGAAAAGTGGTTTTTCAATACTATCACAAGTGCAAAAAGTGTTTTTCCACACTAATACAAGTGCAAAAGTGGTTTCCTGCACCAACACAAGTGCGAAAAGTGGTTTTTCAACACTAACACAAGTGCGAAAAGTGGTTTTTCAACACTATCACAAGTGCAAAAAGTGTTTTTTCCACACTAATACAAGTGCAAAAGTGGTTTCCTGCACCAACAAAAGTGCGAAAAGTGGTTTTTCAACACTAACATAAGTGCGAAAAGTGTTTTTTCAACACTAACACAAGTGCGAAAAGTGGTTTTTCCACACTAATACAAGTACAAAAGTGGTTTCCTGCACCAACACAAGTGCGAAAAGTGGTTTTTCAACACTAACACAAGTGCGAAAAGTGGTTTTTCAACACTAACACAAGTGCGAAAAGTTGTTTTTCAACACTATCACAAGTGCAAAAAGTGTTTTTTTAACACTAATACAAGTGCAAAAGTGGTTTCCTACACCAACACAAGTGCGAAAAGTGGTTTTTCAACACTAACACAAGTGCAAAAAGTGGTTTTTCAACACTAACACAAGTGCAAAAAGTGTTTTTTTCACACTACTACAAGTGCAAAAGTGGTTTCCTGCACCAACACAAGTGCGAAAAGTCGTTTTTCAACACTAACACAAGTGCGAAAAGTGGTTTTTCCACACTAATACAAGTGCAAAAGTGGTTTCCTGCACCAACACAAGTGCGAAAAGTGGTTTTTCAACACTAACACAAGTGCAAAAAGTGTTTTTTCCACACTAATACAAGTGCAAAAGTGGTTTCCTGCACCAACACAAGTGCGAAAAGTGGTTTTTTAACACTAACACAAGTGCGAAAAGTGGTTTTTCAACACTAACACAAGTGCGAAAAGTGGTTTTTCCACACTAATACAAGTGCAAAAGTGGTTTCCTGCACCAACACAAGTGCGAAAAGTGGTTTTTCAACACTAACACAAGTGCGAAAAGTGGTTTTTCAACACTAACACAAGTGCGAAAAGTGGTTTTTCAACACTAACACAAGTGCGAAAAGTGGTTTTTCCACACTAATACAAGTGCAAAAGTGGTTTCCTGCACCAACACAAGTACGAAAAGTGGTCTTTCAACACTAACACAAGTGCGAAAAGTGGTTTTTCAATACTATCACAAGTGCAAAAAGTGTTTTTCCACACTAATACAAGTGCAAAAGTGGTTTCCTGCACCAACACAAGTGCGAAAAGTGGTTTTTCAACACTAACACAAGTGCGAAAAGTGGTTTTTCAACACTATCACAAGTGCAAAAAGTGTTTTTTCCACACTAATACAAGTGCAAAAGTGGTTTCCTGCACCAACAAAAGTGCGAAAAGTGGTTTTTCAACACTAACATAAGTGCGAAAAGTGTTTTTTCAACACTAACACAAGTGCGAAAAGTGGTTTTTCCACACTAATACAAGTACAAAAGTGGTTTCCTGCACCAACACAAGTGCGAAAAGTGGTTTTTCAACACTAACACAAGTGCGAAAAGTGGTTTTTCAACACTAACACAAGTGCGAAAAGTTGTTTTTCAACACTATCACAAGTGCAAAAAGTGTTTTTTCAACACTAATACAAGTGCAAAAGTGGTTTCCTACACCAACACAAGTGCGAAAAGTGGTTTTTCAACACTAACACAAGTGCGAAAAGTGGTTTTTCAACACTATCACAAGTGCTAAAAGTGTTTTTTTCACACTACTACAAGTGCAAAAGTGGTTTCCTGCACCAACACAAGTGCGAAAAGTCGTTTTTCAACACTAACACAAGTGCGAAAAGTGGTTTTTCAACACTAATACAAGTGCAAAAAGTGTTTTTTCCACACTAATACAAGTGCAAAAGTGGTTTCCTGCACCAACACAATTGCGAAAAGTGGTTTTTCAACACTAACACAAGTGCGAAAAGTGGTTTTTCAACACTATCACAAGTGCAAAAAGTGTTTTTTCCACACTAATACAAGTGCAAAAGTGGTTTCCTGCACCAACAAAAGTGCGAAAAGTGGTTTTTCAACACTAACACAAGTGTGTAAAGTGGTTTTTCAACACTAACACAAGTGCGAAAAGTGGTTTTTCAACCCTATAACAATTGCGAAAAGTGGTTTTTCAACACTAACACAAGTGCGAAAAGTGGTTTTTCAACACTAACACAAGTGCGAAAAGTGGTTTTTCAACACTAACACAAGTGCAAAAGTGGTTTCCTGCACCAACAAAAGTGCGAAAAGTGGTTTTTCAACACTAACACAAGTGTGTAAAGTGGTTTTTCAACACTAACACAAGTGCGAAAAGTGGTTTTTCAACACTAACACAAGTGCGAAAAGTGGTTTTTCAACCCTATCACAATTGCGAAAAGTGGTTTTTCAACACTAACACAAGTGCGAAAAGTGGTTTTTCAACACTAACACAAGTGCGAAAAGTGGTTTTTCAACACTAACACAAGTGCGAAAAGTGGTTTTTCCACACTAATACAAGTGCAAAAGTGGTTTCCTGCACCAACACAAGTGCGAAAAGTGGTTTTTCAACACTAACACAAGTGCGAAAAGTGGTTTTTCAACACTAACACAAGTGCGAAAAGTGGTTTTTCCACACTAATACAAGTGCAAAAGTGGTTTCCTGCACCAACACAAGTGCGAAAAGTGGTTTTTCAACACTAACACAAGTGCGAAAAGTGGTTTTTCAACACTATCACAAGTGCAAAAAGTGTTTTTTCCACACCAATACAAGTACAAAAGTGGTTTCCTGCACCAACACAAGTGCGAAAAGTGGTTTTTCAACACTAACACAAGTGCGAAAAGTGGTTTTTCAACACTAATACAAGTGTGAAAAGTGGTTTTTCCACACTAATACAAGTGCAAAAGTGGTTTCCTGCACCAAAACAAGTGCGAAAGTGGTTTTTCAAAACTAACACAAGTGCGAAAAGTGGTTTTTCAACACTATCACAAGTGCAAAAAGTGTTTTTTCCACACTAATACAAGTGCAAAAGTGGTTTCCTGCACCAACACAAGTGCGAAAAGTGGTTTTTCAACACTAACACAAGTGCGAAAAGTGGTTTTCAACACTATCACAAGTGCAAAAAGTGTTTTTTCCACACTAATACAAGTGCAAAAGTGGTTTCCTGCACCAACACAAGTGTGAAAAGTGGTTTTTCAACAATAACACAAGTGCGAAAAGTGGTTTTTCAACACTAACACAAGTGCGAAAAGTGGTTTTTCAACACCAACACAAGTGCGAAAAGTGTTTTTTCCACACTAATACAGGTGCAAAAGTGGTTTCCTGCACCAACACAAGTGCGAAAAGTGGTTTTTCCACACTAATACAAGTACAAAAGTGGTTTCCTGCACCAACACAAGTGCGAAAAGTGGTTTTTCAACACTAACACAAGTGCGAAAAGTGGTTTTTCAACACTAACACAAGTGCGAAAAGTTGTTTTTCAACACTATCACAAGTGCAAAAAGTGTTTTTTCAACACTAATACAAGTGCAAAAGTGGTTTCCTACACCAACACAAGTGCGAAAAGTGGTTTTTCAACACTAACACAAGTGCGAAAAGTGGTTTTTCAACACTATCACAAGTGCTAAAAGTGTTTTTTTCACACTACTACAAGTGCAAAAGTGGTTTCCTGCACCAACACAAGTGCGAAAAGTCGTTTTTCAACACTAACACAAGTGCGAAAAGTGGTTTTTCAACACTAATACAAGTGCAAAAAGTGTTTTTTCCACACTAATACAAGTGCAAAAGTGGTTTCCTGCACCAACACAATTGCGAAAAGTGGTTTTTCAACACTAACACAAGTGCGAAAAGTGGTTTTTCAACACTATCACAAGTGCAAAAAGTGTTTTTTCCACACTAATACAAGTGCAAAAGTGGTTTCCTGCACCAACAAAAGTGCGAAAAGTGGTTTTTCAACACTAACACAAGTGTGTAAAGTGGTTTTTCAACACTAACACAAGTGCGAAAAGTGGTTTTTCAACCCTATCACAATTGCGAAAAGTGGTTTTTCAACACTAACACAAGTGCGAAAAGTGGTTTTTCAACACTAACACAAGTGCGAAAAGTGGTTTTTCAACACTAACACAAGTGCAAAAGTGGTTTCCTGCACCAACAAAAGTGCGAAAAGTGGTTTTTCAACACTAACACAAGTGTGTAAAGTGGTTTTTCAACACTAACACAAGTGCGAAAAGTGGTTTTTCAACACTAACACAAGTGCGAAAAGTGGTTTTTCAACCCTATCACAATTGCGAAAAGTGGTTTTTCAACACTAACACAAGTGCGAAAAGTGGTTTTTCAACACTAACACAAGTGCGAAAAGTGGTTTTTCAACACTAACACAAGTGCGAAAAGTGGTTTTTCCACACTAATACAAGTGCAAAAGTGGTTTCCTGCACCAACACAAGTGCGAAAAGTGGTTTTTCAACACTAACACAAGTGCGAAAAGTGGTTTTTCAACACTAACACAAGTGCGAAAAGTGGTTTTTCCACACTAATACAAGTGCAAAAGTGGTTTCCTGCACCAACACAAGTGCGAAAAGTGGTTTTTCAACACTAACACAAGTGCGAAAAGTGGTTTTTCAACACTATCACAAGTGCAAAAAGTGTTTTTTCCACACCAATACAAGTACAAAAGTGGTTTCCTGCACCAACACAAGTGCGAAAAGTGGTTTTTCAACACTAACACAAGTGCGAAAAGTGGTTTTTCAACACTAATACAAGTGTGAAAAGTGGTTTTTCCACACTAATACAAGTGCAAAAGTGGTTTCCTGCACCAAAACAAGTGCGAAAGTGGTTTTTCAAAACTAACACAAGTGCGAAAAGTGGTTTTTCAACACTATCACAAGTGCAAAAAGTGTTTTTTCCACACTAATACAAGTGCAAAAGTGGTTTCCTGCACCAACACAAGTGCGAAAAGTGGTTTTTCAACACTAACACAAGTGCGAAAAGTGGTTTTCAACACTATCACAAGTGCAAAAAGTGTTTTTTCCACACTAATACAAGTGCAAAAGTGGTTTCCTGCACCAACACAAGTGTGAAAAGTGGTTTTTCAACAATAACACAAGTGCGAAAAGTGGTTTTTCAACACTAACACAAGTGCGAAAAGTGGTTTTTCAACACCAACACAAGTGCGAAAAGTGTTTTTTCCACACTAATACAGGTGCAAAAGTGGTTTCCTGCACCAACACAAGTGCGAAAAGTGGTTTTCAACACTAACACAAGTGCGAAAAGTGGTTTTTCAACACTAACACAAGTGCGAAAGGTGGTTTTTCCACACTAATACAAGTGCAAAAGTGGTGTCCTGCACCAACAAAAGTGCGAAAAGTGGTTTTTCAACACTAACACATGTGCGAAAAGTGGTTTTTCAACACTATCACAAGTGCAAAAAGTGTTTTTTCCACACTAATACAAGTGCAAAAGTGCTTTCCTGCACCAACAAAAGTGCGAAAAGTGGTTTTTCAACACTAACACAAGTGCAAAAAGTGGTTTTTAACACTATCACAAGTGCAAAAAGTGTTTTTTCCACACTAATACAAGTGCAAAAGTGGTTTCCTGCACCAACAAAAGTGCGAAAAGTGGTTTTTCAACACTAACATAAGTGCGAAAAGTGGATTTTCAACACTATCACAAGTGCAAAAAGTGTTTTTTCCACAATACTACAAGTGCAAAAGTGGTTTCCTGCACCAACACAAGTGCGAAAAGTGGTTTTTCAACACTAACACAAGTGCGAAAAGTGGTTTTTCAACACTAACACAAGTGCGAAAAGTGGTTTTTCCACACTAACACAAGTGCGAAAAGTGGTTTTTCAACACTAACACAAGTGCGAAAAGTGGTTTTTCAACACTAACACAAGTGCGAAAAGTGGTTTTTCAACACTATCACAAGTGCAAAAAGTGTTTTTTCCACACTAATACAAGTGCAAAAGTGGTTTCCTGCACCAACACAAGTGCGAAAAGTGGTTTTTCAACACTAACACAAGTGCAAAAAGTGGTTTTTCAACACTATCACAAGTGCAAAAAGTGTTTTTTCCACACTAATACAAGTGCAAAAGTGGTTTCCTGCACCAACAAAAGTGCGAAAAGTGGTTTTTCAACACTAACATAAGTGCGAAAAGTGGTTTTTCAACACTAACACAATTGCGAAAAGTGGTTTTTCCACACTAATACAAGTACAAAAGTGGTGTCCTGCACCAACACAAGTGTGAAAAGTGGTTTTTCAACACTAACACAAGTGTGAAAAGTGGTTTTTCAACACTAACACAAGTGCGAAAAGTTGTTTTTCAACACTATCACAAGTGCAAAAAGTGTTTTTTCCACACTAATACAAGTGCAAAAGTGGTTTCCTGCACCAACACAAGTGCGAAAAGTGGTTTTTCAACACTAACACAAGTGCGAAAAGTGGCTTTTCAACACTATCACAAGTACAAAAAGTGTTTTTTCCACACTAATACAAGTGCAAAAGTGGTTTCCTGCACCAACACAAGTGCGAAAAGTGGTTTTTCAACACTAACACAAGTGCGAAAAGTGGTTTTTCAACACTATCACAAGTGCAAAAAGTGTTTTTTCCACACTAATACAAGTGCAAAAGTGGTTTCCTGCACCAACAAAAGTGCGAAAAGTGGTTTTTCAACACTAACATAAGTGCGAAAAGTGTTTTTTCAACACTAACACAAGTGCGAAAAGTGGTTTTTCCACACTAATACAAGTACAAAAGTGGTTTCCTGCACCAACACAAGTGCGAAAAGTGGTTTTTCAACACTAACACAAGTGCGAAAAGTGGTTTTTCAACACTAACACAAGTGCGAAAAGTTGTTTTTCAACACTATCACAAGTGCAAAAAGTGTTTTTTCAACACTAATACAAGTGCAAAAGTGGTTTCCTACACCAACACAAGTGCGAAAAGTGGTTTTTCAACACTAACACAAGTGCGAAAAGTGGTTTTTCAACACTATCACAAGTGCAAAAAGTGTTTTTTTCACACTACTACAAGTGCAAAAGTGGTTTCCTGCACCAACACAAGTGCGAAAAGTCGTTTTTCAACACTAACACAAGTGCGAAAAGTGGTTTTTCAACACTATCACAAGTGCAAAAAGTGTTTTTTCCACACTAATACAAGTGCAAAAGTGGTTTCCTGCACCAATACAAGTGCGAAAAGTGGTTTTTCAACACTAACACAAGTGCGAAAAGTGGTTTTCAACACTATCACAAGTGCAAAAAGTGTTTTTTCCACACTAATACAAGTGCAAAAGTGGTTTCCTGCACCAACACAAGTGTGAAAAGTGGTTTTTCAACAATAACACAAGTGCGAAAAGTGGTTTTTCAACACTAACACAAGTGCGAAAAGTGGTTTTTCAACACCAACACAAGTGCGAAAAGTGTTTTTTCCACACTTATACAGGTGCAAAAGTGGTTTCCTGCACCAACACAAGTGCGAAATGTGGTTTTTCAACACTAACACAAGTGCGAAAAGTGGTTTTCAACACTAACACAAGTGCGAAAAGTGGTTTTTCAACACTAACACAAGTGCGAAAGGTGGTTTTTCCACACTAATACAAGTGCAAAAGTGGTGTCCTGCACCAACAAAAGTGCGAAAAGTGGTTTTTCAACACTAACACATGTGCGAAAAGTGGTTTTTCAACACTATCACAAGTGCAAAAAGTGTTTTTTCCACACTAATACAAGTGCAAAAGTGCTTTCCTGCACCAACAAAAGTGCGAAAAGTGGTTTTTCAACACTAACACAAGTGCAAAAAGTGGTTTTTCAACACTATCACAAGTGCAAAAAGTGTTTTTTCCACACTAATACAAGTGCAAAAGTGGTTTCCTGCACCAACAAAAGTGCGAAAAGTGGTTTTTCAACACTAACATAAGTGCGAAAAGTGGATTTTCAACACTATCACAAGTGCAAAAAGTGTTTTTTCCACAATACTACAAGTGCAAAAGTGGTTTCCTGCACCAACACAAGTGCGAAAAGTGGTTTTTCAACACTAACACAAGTGCGAAAAGTGGTTTTTCAACACTAACACAAGTGCGAAAAGTGGTTTTTCCACACTAACACAAGTGCGAAAAGTGGTTTTTCAACACTAACACAAGTGCGAAAAGTGGTTTTTCAACACTAACACAAGTGCGAAAAGTGGTTTTTCAACACTATCACAAGTGCAAAAAGTGTTTTTCCACACTAATACAAGTGCAAAAGTGGTTTCCTGCACCAACACAAGTGCGAAAAGTGGTTTTTCAACACTAACACAAGTGCAAAAAGTGGTTTTTCAACACTATCACAAGTGCAAAAAGTGTTTTTTCCACACTAATACAAGTGCAAAAGTGGTTTCCTGCACCAACACAAGTGCGAAAAGTGGTTTTTCAACACTAACACAAGTGCGAAAAGTGGTTTTTCAACACTATCACAAGTGCAAAAAGTGTTTTTTCCACACTAATACAAGTGCAAAAGTGGTTTCCTGCACCAACAAAAGTGCGAAAAGTGGTTTTTCAACACTAACATAAGTGCGAAAAGTGTTTTTTCAACACTAACACAAGTGCGAAAAGTGGTTTTTCCACACTAATACAAGTACAAAAGTGGTTTCCTGCACCAACACAAGTGCGAAAAGTGGTTTTTCAACACTAACACAAGTGCGAAAAGTGGTTTTTCAACACTAACACAAGTGCGAAAAGTTGTTTTTCAACACTATCACAAGTGCAAAAAGTGTTTTTTCAACACTAATACAAGTGCAAAAGTGGTTTCCTACACCAACACAAGTGCGAAAAGTGGTTTTTCAACACTAACACAAGTGCGAAAAGTGGTTTTTCAACACTATCACAAGTGCAAAAAGTGTTTTTTTCACACTACTACAAGTGCAAAAGTGGTTTCCTGCACCAACACAAGTGCGAAAAGTCGTTTTTCAACACTAACACAAGTGCGAAAAGTGGTTTTTCAACACTAATACAAGTGCAAAAAGTGTTTTTTCCACACTAATACAAGTGCAAAAGTGGTTTCCTGCACCAAAACAAGTGCGAAAGTGGTTTTTCAAAACTAACACAAGTGCGAAAAGTGGTTTTTCAACACTATCACAAGTGCAAAAAGTGTTTTTTCCACACTAATACAAGTGCAAAAGTGGTTTCCTGCACCAACACAAGTGCGAAAAGTGGTTTTTCAACACTAACACAAGTGCGAAAAGTGGTTTTCAACACTATCACAAGTGCAAAAAGTGTTTTTTCCACACTAATACAAGTGCAAAAGTGGTTTCCTGCACCAACACAAGTGTGAAAAGTGGTTTTTCAACAATAACACAAGTGCGAAAAGTGGTTTTTCAACACTAACACAAGTGCGAAAAGTGGTTTTTCAACACCAACACAAGTGCGAAAAGTGTTTTTTCCACACTTATACAGGTGCAAAAGTGGTTTCCTGCACCAACACAAGTGCGAAATGTGGTTTTTCAACACTAACACAAGTGCGAAAAGTGGTTTTCAACACTAACACAAGTGCGAAAAGTGGTTTTTCAACACTAACACAAGTGCGAAAGGTGGTTTTTCCACACTAATACAAGTGCAAAAGTGGTGTCCTGCACCAACAAAAGTGCGAAAAGTGGTTTTTCAACACTAACACATGTGCGAAAAGTGGTTTTTCAACACTATCACAAGTGCAAAAAGTGTTTTTTCCACACTAATACAAGTGCAAAAGTGGTTTCCTGCACCAACAAAAGTGCGAAAAGTGGTTTTTCAACACTAACATAAGTGCGAAAAGTGTTTTTTCAACACTAACACAAGTGCGAAAAGTGGTTTTTCCACACTAATACAAGTACAAAAGTGGTTTCCTGCACCAACACAAGTGCGAAAAGTGGTTTTTCAACACTAACACAAGTGCGAAAAGTTGTTTTTCAACACTATCACAAGTGCAAAAAGTGTTTTTTCAACACTAATACAAGTGCAAAAGTGGTTTCCTACACCAACACAAGTGCGAAAAGTGGTTTTTCAACACTAACACAAGTGCGAAAAGTGGTTTTTCAACACTATCACAAGTGCAAAAAGTGTTTTTTTCACACTACTACAAGTGCAAAAGTGGTTTCCTGCACCAACACAAGTGCGAAAAGTCGTTTTTCAACACTAACACAAGTGCGAAAAGTGGTTTTTCAACACTAATACAAGTGCAAAAAGTGTTTTTTCCACACTAATACAAGTGCAAAAGTGGTTTCCTGCACCAACACAATTGCGAAAAGTGGTTTTTCAACACTAACACAAGTGTGAAAAGTGGTTTTTCAACACTATCACAAGTGCAAAAAGTGTTTTTTCCACACTAATACAAGTGCAAAAGTGGTTTCCTGCACCAACAAAAGTGCGAAAAGTGGTTTTTCAACACTAACACAAGTGTGTAAAGTGGTTTTTCAACACTAACACAAGTGCGAAAAGTGGTTTTTCAACCCTATCACAATTGCGAAAAGTGGTTTTTCAACACTAACACAAGTGCGAAAAGTGGTTTTTCAACACTAACACAAGTGCGAAAAGTGGTTTTTCAACACTAACACAAGTGCGAAAAGTGGTTTTTCCACACTAATACAAGTGCAAAAGTGGTTTCCTGCACCAACACAAGTGCGAAAAGTGGTTTTTCAACACTAACACAAGTGCGAAAAGTGGTTTTTCAACACTAACACAAGTGCGAAAAGTGGTTTTTCCACACTAATACAAGTGCAAAAGTGGTTTCCTGCACCAACACAAGTGCGAAAAGTGGTTTTTCAACACTAACACAAGTGCGAAAAGTGGTTTTTCAACACTATCACAAGTGCAAAAAGTGTTTTTTCCACACCAATACAAATACAAAAGTGGTTTCCTGCACCAACACAAGTGCGAAAAGTGGTTTTTCAACACTAACACAAGTGCGAAAAGTGGTTTTTCAACACTAATACAAATGTGAAAAGTGGTTTTTCCACACTAATACAAGTGCAAAAGTGGTTTCCTGCACCAAAACAAGTGCGAAAGTGGTTTTTCAAAACTAACACAAGTGCGAAAAGTGGTTTTTCAACACTATCACAAGTGCAAAAAGTGTTTTTTCCACACTAATACAAGTGCAAAAGTGGTTTCCTGCACCAACACAAGTGCGAAAAGTGGTTTTTCAACACTAACACAAGTGCGAAAAGTGGTTTTTCAACACTATCACAAGTGCAAAAAGTGTTTTTTCCACACTAATATAAGTGCAAAAGTGGTTTCCTGCACCAACACAAGTGTGAAAAGTGGTTTTTCCACAATAACACAAGTGCGAAAAGTGGTTTTTCAACACTAACACAAGTGCGAAAAGTGGTTTTTCAACACCAACACAAGTGCGAAAAGTGTTTTTTCCACACTAATACAGGTGCAAAAGTGGTTTCCTGCACCAACACAAGTGCGAAATGTGGTTTTTCAACACTAACACAAGTGCGAAAAGTGGTTTTCAACACTAACACAAGTGCGAAAAGTGGTTTTTCAACACTAACACAAGTGCGAAAGGTGGTTTTTCCACACTAATACAAGTGCAAAAGTGGTGTCCTGCACCAACAAAAGTGCGAAAAGTGGTTTTTCAACACTAACAAAAGTGCGAAAAGTGGTTTTCAACACTAACACAAGTGCGAAAAGTGGTTTTTCAACACTAACACAAGTGCGAAAGGTGGTTTTTCCACACTAATACAAGTGCAAAAGTGGTGTCCTGCACCAACAAAAGTGCGAAAAGTGGTTTTTCAACACTAACACAAGTGCGAAAAGTGGTTTTTCAACACTATCACAAGTGCAAAAAGTGTTTTTTCCACACTAATACAAGTGCAAAAGTGCTTTCCTGCACCAACAAAAGTGCGAAAAGTGGTTTTTCAACACTAACACAAGTGCAAAAAGTGGTTTTTCAACACTATCACAAGTGCAAAAAGTGTTTTTTCCACACTAATACAAGTGCAAAAGTGGTTTCCTGCACCAACAAAAGTGCGAAAAGTGGTTTTTCAACACTAACATAAGTGCGAAAAGTGGATTTTCAACACTATCACAAGTGCAAAAAGTGTTTTTTCCACAATACTACAAGTGCAAAAGTGGTTTCCTGCACCAACACAAGTGCGAAAAGTGGTTTTTCAACACTAACACAAGTGCGAAAAGTGGTTTTTCAACACTAACACAAGTGCGAAAAGTGGTTTTTCCACACTAACACAAGTGCGAAAAGTGGTTTTTCAACACTAACACAAGTGCGAAAAGTGGTTTTTCAACACTAACACAAGTGCGAAAAGTGGTTTTTCAACACTATCACAAGTGCAAAAAGTGTTTTTTCCACACTAATACAAGTGCAAAAGTGGTTTCCTGCACCAACACAAGTGCGAAAAGTGGTTTTTCAACACTAACACAAGTGCAAAAAGTGGTTTTTCAACACTATCACAAGTGCAAAAAGTGTTTTTTCCACACTAATACAAGTGCAAAAGTGGTTTCCTGCACCAACAAAAGTGCGAAAAGTGGTTTTTCAACACTAACATAAGTGCGAAAAGTGGTTTTTCAACACTAACACAATTGCGAAAAGTGGTTTTTCCACACTAATACAAGTACAAAAGTGGTGTCCTGCACCAACACAAGTGTGAAAAGTGGTTTTTCAACACTAACACAAGTGCGAAAAGTGGTTTTTCAACACTAACACAAGTGCGAAAAGTTGTTTTTCAACACTATCACAAGTGCAAAAAGTGTTTTTTCCACACTAATACAAGTGCAAAAGTGGTTTCCTGCACCAACACAAGTGCGAAAAGTGGTTTTTCAACACTAACACAAGTGCGAAAAGTGGCTTTTCAACAACTAATACAAGTGCAAAAGTGGTGTCCTGCACCAACAAAAGTGCGAAAAGTGGTTTTTCAACACTAACACAAGTGCGAAAAGTGGTTTTTCAACACTATCACAAGTGCAAAAAGTGTTTTTTCCACACTAATACAAGTGCAAAAGTGCTTTCCTGCACCAACAAAAGTGCGAAAAGTGGTTTTTCAACACTAACACAAGTGCAAAAAGTGGTTTTTCAACACTATCACAAGTGCAAAAAGTGTTTTTTCCACACTAATACAAGTGCAAAAGTGGTTTCCTGCACCAACAAAAGTGCGAAAAGTGGTTTTTCAACACTAACATAAGTGCGAAAAGTGGATTTTCAACACTATCACAAGTGCAAAAAGTGTTTTTTCCACAATACTACAAGTGCAAAAGTGGTTTCCTGCACCAACACAAGTGCGAAAAGTGGTTTTTCAACACTAACACAAGTGCGAAAAGTGGTTTTTCAACACTAACACAAGTGCGAAAAGTGGTTTTTCCACACTAACACAAGTGCGAAAAGTGGTTTTTCAACACTAACACAAGTGCGAAAAGTGGTTTTTCAACACTAACACAAGTGCGAAAAGTGGTTTTTCAACACTATCACAAGTGCAAAAAGTGTTTTTTCCACACTAATACAAGTGCAAAAGTGGTTTCCTGCACCAACACAAGTGCGAAAAGTGGTTTTTCAACACTAACACAAGTGCAAAAAGTGGTTTTTCAACACTATCACAAGTGCAAAAAGTGTTTTTTCCACACTAATACAAGTGCAAAAGTGGTTTCCTGCACCAACAAAAGTGCGAAAAGTGGTTTTTCAACACTAACATAAGTGCGAAAAGTGGTTTTTCAACACTAACACAATTGCGAAAAGTGGTTTTTCCACACTAATACAAGTACAAAAGTGGTGTCCTGCACCAACACAAGTGTGAAAAGTGGTTTTTCAACACTAACACAAGTGCGAAAAGTGGTTTTTCAACACTAACACAAGTGCGAAAAGTTGTTTTTCAACACTATCACAAGTGCAAAAAGTGTTTTTTCCACACTAATACAAGTGCAAAAGTGGTTTCCTGCACCAACACAAGTGCGAAAAGTGGTTTTTCAACACTAACACAAGTGCGAAAAGTGGCTTTTCAACACTATCACAAGTACAAAAAGTGTTTTTTCCACACTAATACAAGTGCAAAAGTGGTTTCCTGCACCAACAAAAGTGCGAAAAGTGGTTTTTCAACACTAACACAAGTGCGAAAAGTGGTTTTTCAACACTAACACAAGTGCGAAAAGTGGTTTTTCCACACTAATACAAGTGCAAAAGTGGTTTCCTGCACCAACACAAGTGCGAAAAGTGGTTTTTCAACACTAACACAAGTGCGAAAAGTGGTTTTTCAACACTAACACAAGTGCGAAAAGTGGTTTTTCAACACTAACACAAGTGCGAAAAGTGTTTTTTCCACACCAATACAAGTGCAAAAGTGGTTTCCTGCACCAACACAAGTGCGAAAAGTTGTTTTTCAACACTAATACAAGTGCAAAAGTGGTTTCCTGCACAAACACAAGTGCGAAAAGTGGTTTTTCAACACTAACACGTGCGAAAAGTGGTTTTTCAACACTATCACAAGTGCAAAAAGTGTTTTTTCCACACTAATACAAGTGCAAAAGTGGTTTCCTGCACCAACACAAGTGCGAAAAGTGGTTTTTTAACACTAACACAAGTGCGAAAAGTGGTTTATCAACACTAACACAAGTGCGAAAAGTGGTTTTTCCACACTAATACAAGTGCAAAAGTGGTTTCCTGCACCAACACAAGTGCGAAAAGTGGTTTTTCAACACTAACACAAGTGCGAAAAGTGGTTTTTCAACACTAACACAAGTGCGAAAAGTGGTTTTTCAACACTAACACAAGTGCGAAAAGTGGTTTTTCAACACTAACACAAGTGCGAAAAGTGGTTTTTCCACACTAATACAAGTGCAAAAGTGGTTTCCTGCACCAACACAAGTACGAAAAGTGGTCTTTCAACACTAACACAAGTGCGAAAAGTGGTTTTTCAATACTATCACAAGTGCAAAAAGTGTTTTTCCACACTAATACAAGTGCAAAAGTGGTTTCCTGCACCAACACAAGTGCGAAAAGTGGTTTTTCAACACTAACACAAGTGCGAAAAGTGGTTTTTCAACACTATCACAAGTGCAAATAGTGTTTTTTCCACACTAATACAAGTGCAAAAGTGGTTTCCTGCACCAACAAAAGTGCGAAAAGTGGTTTTTCAACACTAACATAAGTGCAAAAAGTGGTTTTTCCACACTAATACAAGTACAAAAGTGGTTTCCTGCACCAACACAAGTGCGAAAAGTGGTTTTTCAACACTAACACAAGTGCGAAAAGTGGTTTTTCAACACTATCACAAGTGCAAATAGTGTTTTTTCCACACTAATACAAGTGCAAAAGTGGTTTCCTGCACCAACAAAAGTGCGAAAAGTGTTTTTTCAACACTAACATAAGTGCAAAAAGTGGTTTTTCCACACTAATACAAGTACAAAAGTGGTTTCCTGCACCAACACAAGTGCGAAAAGTGGTTTTTCAACACTAACACAAGTGCGAAAAGTGGTTTTTCAACACTAACACAAGTGCGAAAAGTTGTTTTTCAACACTATCACAAGTGCAAAAAGTGTTTTTTCAACACTAATACAAGTGCAAAAGTGGTTTCCTACACCAACACAAGTGCGAAAAGTGGTTTTTCAACACTAACACAAGTGCGAAAAGTGGTTTTTCAACACTATCACAAGTGCAAAAAGTGTTTTTTTCACACTACTACAAGTGCAAAAGTGGTTTCCTGCACCAACACAAGTGCGAAAAGTCGTTTTTCAACACTAACACAAGTGCGAAAAGTGGTTTTTCAACACTAATACAAGTGCAAAAAGTGTTTTTTCAACACTAATACAAGTGCAAAAGTGGTTTCCTGCACCAACACAATTGCGAAAAGTGGTTTTTCAACACTAACACAAGTGCAAAAAGTGGTTTTTCAACACTATCACAAGTGCAAAAAGTGTTTTTTCCACACTAATACAAGTGCAAAAGTGGTTTCCTGCACCAACAAAAGTGCGAAAAGTGGTTTTTCAACACTAACACAAGTGTGAAAAGTGGTTTTTCAACACTAACACAAGTGCGAAAAGTGGTTTTTCAACCCTATCACAATTGCGAAAAGTGGTTTTTCAACACTAACACAAGTGCGAAAAGTGGTTTTTCAACACTAACACAAGTGCGAAAAGTGGTTTTTCAACACTAACACAAGTGCGAAAAGTGGTTTTTCCACACTAATACAAGTGCAAAAGTGGTTTCCTGCACCAACACAAGTGCGAAAAGTGGTTTTTCAACACTAACACAAGTGCGAAAAGTGGTTTTTCAACACTAACACAAGTGCGAAAAGTGGTTTTTCCACACTAATACAAGTGCAAAAGTGGTTTCCTGCACCAACACAAGTGCGAAAAGTGGTTTTTCAACACTAACACAAGTGCGAAAAGTGGTTTTTCAACACTATCACAAGTGCAAAAAGTGTTTTTTCCACACCAATGCAAGTACAAAAGTGGTTTCCTGCACCAACACAAGTGCGAAAAGTGGTTTTTCAACACTAACACAAGTGCGAAAAGTGGTTTTTCAACACTAATACAAGTGTGAAAAGTGGTTTTTCCACACTAATACAAGTGCAAAAGTGGTTTCCTGCACCAAAACAAGTGCGAAAGTGGTTTTTCAAAACTAACACAAGTGCGAAAAGTGGTTTTTCAACACTATCACAAGTGCAAAAAGTGTTTTTTCCACACTAATACAAGTGCAAAAGTGGTTTCCTGCACCAACACAAGTGCGAAAAGTGGTTTTTCAACACTAACACAAGTGCGAAAAGTTGTTTTTCAACACTATCACAAGTGCAAAAAGTGTTTTTCCCACACTAATACAAGTGCAAAAGTGGTTTCCTGCACCAACACAAGTGCGAAAAGTGGTTTTTCAACACTAACACAAGTGCGAAAAGTGGCTTTTCAACACTATCACAAGTACAAAAAGTGTTTTTTCCACACTAATACAAGTGCAAAAGTGGTTTCCTGCACCAACACAAGTGCGAAAAGTGGTTTTTCAACACTAACACAAGTGCGAAAAGTGGTTTTTCAACACTATCACAAGTGCAAAAAGTGTTTTTTCCACACTAATACAAGTGCAAAAGTGGTTTCCTGCACCAACAAAAGTGCGAAAAGTGGTTTTTCAACACTAACATAAGTGCGAAAAGTGTTTTTTCAACACTAACACAAGTGCGAAAAGTGGTTTTTCCACACTAATACAAGTACAAAAGTGGTTTCCTGCACCAACACAAGTGCGAAAAGTGGTTTTTCAACACTAACACAAGTGCGAAAAGTGGTTTTTCAACACTAACACAAGTGCGAAAAGTTGTTTTTCAACACTATCACAAGTGCAAAAAGTGTTTTTTCAACACTAATACAAGTGCAAAAGTGGTTTCCTACACCAACACAAGTGCGAAAAGTGGTTTTTCAACACTAACACAAGTGCGAAAAGTGGTTTTTCAACACTATCACAAGTGCAAAAAGTGTTTTTTTCACACTACTACAAGTGCAAAAGTGGTTTCCTGCACCAACACAAGTGCGAAAAGTCGTTTTTCAACACTAACACAAGTGCGAAAAGTGGTTTTTCAACACTAATACAAGTGCAAAAAGTGTTTTTTCCACACTAATACAAGTGCAAAAGTGGTTTCCTGCACCAACACAATTGCGAAAAGTGGTTTTTCAACACTAACACAAGTGTGAAAAGTGGTTTTTCAACACTATCACAAGTGCAAAAAGTGTTTTTTCCACACTAATACAAGTGCAAAAGTGGTTTCCTGCACCAACAAAAGTGCGAAAAGTGGTTTTTCAACACTAACACAAGTGTGTAAAGTGGTTTTTCAACACTAACACAAGTGCGAAAAGTGGTTTTTCAACCCTATCACAATTGCGAAAAGTGGTTTTTCAACACTAACACAAGTGCGAAAAGTGGTTTTTCAACACTAACACAAGTGCGAAAAGTGGTTTTTCAACACTAACACAAGTGCGAAAAGTGGTTTTTCCACACTAATACAAGTGCAAAAGTGGTTTCCTGCACCAACACAAGTGCGAAAAGTGGTTTTTCAACACTAACACAAGTGCGAAAAGTGGTTTTTCAACACTAACACAAGTGCGAAAAGTGGTTTTTCCACACTAATACAAGTGTAAAAGTGGTTTCCTGCACCAACACAAGTGCGAAAAGTGGTTTTTCAACACTAACACAAGTGCGAAAAGTGGTTTTTCAACACTATCACAAGTGCAAAAAGTGTTTTTTCCACACCAATACAAGTACAAAAGTGGTTTCCTGCACCAACACAAGTGCGAAAAGTGGTTTTTCAACACTAACACAAGTGCGAAAAGTGGTTTTTCAACACTAATACAAGTGTGAAAAGTGGTTTTTCCACACTAATACAAGTGCAAAAGTGGTTTCCTGCACCAAAACAAGTGCGAAAGTGGTTTTTCAAAACTAACACAAGTGCGAAAAGTGGTTTTTCAACACTATCACAAGTGCAAAAAGTGTTTTTTCCACACTAATACAAGTGCAAAAGTGGTTTCCTGCACCAACACAAGTGCGAAAAGTGGTTTTTCAACACTAACACAAGTGCGAAAAGTGGTTTTTCAACACTATCACATGTGCAAAAAGTGTTTTTTCCACACTAATATAAGTGCAAAAGTGGTTTCCTGCACCAACACAAGTGTGAAAAGTGGTTTTTCAACAATAACACAAGTGCGAAAAGTGGTTTTTCAACACTAACACAAGTGCGAAAAGTGGTTTTTCAACACCAACACAAGTGCGAAAAGTGTTTTTTCCACACTAATACAGGTGCAAAAGTGGTTTTCAACACTAACACAAGTGCGAAAAGTGGTTTTTCAACACTAACACAAGTGCGAAAGGTGGTTTTTCCACACTAATACAAGTGCAAAAGTGGTGTCCTGCACCAACAAAAGGGCGAAAAGTGGTTTTTCAACACTAACACAAGTGCGAAAAGTGGTTTTCAACACTAACACAAGTGCGAAAAGTGGTTTTTCAACACTAACACAAGTGCGAAAGGTGGTTTTTCCACACTAATACAAGTGCAAAAGTGGTGTCCTGCACCAACAAAAGTGCGAAAAGTGATTTTTCAACACTAACACAAGTGTGAAAAGTGGTTTTTCAACACTATCACAAGTGCAAAAAGTGTTTTTTCCACACTAATACAAGTGCAAAAGTGCTTTCCTGCACCAACAAAAGTGCGAAAAGTGGTTTTTCAACACTAACACAAGTGCAAAAAGTGGTTTTTCAACACTATCACAAGTGCAAAAAGTGTTTTTTCCACACTAATACAAGTGCAAAAGTGGTTTCCTGCACCAACAAAAGTGCGAAAAGTGGTTTTTCAACACTAACATAAGTGCGAAAAGTGGATTTTCAACACTATCACAAGTGCAAAAAGTGTTTTTTCCACAATACTACAAGTGCAAAAGTGGTTTCCTGCACCAACACAAGTGCGAAAAGTGGTTTTTCAACACTAACACAAGTGCGAAAAGTGGTTTTTCAACACTAACACAAGTGCGAAAAGTGGTTTTTCCACACTAACACAAGTGCGAAAAGTGGTTTTTCAACACTAACACAAGTGCGAAAAGTGGTTTTTCAACACTAACACAAGTGCGAAAAGTGGTTTTTCAACACTATCACAAGTGCAAAAAGTGTTTTTTCAACACTAACACAAGTGCGAAAAGTTGTTTTTCAACACTATCACAAGTGCAAAAAGTGTTTTTTCAACACTAATACAAGTGCAAAAGTGGTTTCCTACACCAACACAAGTGCGAAAAGTGGTTTTTCAACACTAACACAAGTGCGAAAAGTGGTTTTTCAACACTATCACAAGTGCAAAAAGTGTTTTTTTCACACTACTACAAGTGCAAAAGTGGTTTCCTGCACCAACACAAGTGCGAAAAGTCGTTTTTCAACACTAACACAAGTGCGAAAAGTGGTTTTTCAACACTAATACAAGTGCAAAAAGTGTTTTTTCCACACTAATACAAGTGCAAAAGTGGTTTCCTGCACCAACACAATTGCGAAAAGTGGTTTTTCAACACTAACACAAGTGTGAAAAGTGGTTTTTCAACACTATCACAAGTGCAAAAAGTGTTTTTTCCACACTAATACAAGTGCAAAAGTGGTTTCCTGCACCAACAAAAGTGCGAAAAGTGGTTTTTCAACACTAACACAAGTGTGTAAAGTGGTTTTTCAACACTAACACAAGTGCGAAAAGTGGTTTTTCAACCCTATCACAATTGCGAAAAGTGGTTTTTCAACACTAACACAAGTGCGAAAAGTGGTTTTTCAACACTAACACAAGTGCGAAAAGTGGTTTTTCAACACTAACACAAGTGCGAAAAGTGGTTTTTCCACACTAATACAAGTGCAAAAGTGGTTTCCTGCACCAACACAAGTGCGAAAAGTGGTTTTTCAACACTAACACAAGTGCGAAAAGTGGTTTTTCAACACTAACACAAGTGCGAAAAGTGGTTTTTCCACACTAATACAAGTGTAAAAGTGGTTTCCTGCACCAACACAAGTGCGAAAAGTGGTTTTTCAACACTAACACAAGTGCGAAAAGTGGTTTTTCAACACTATCACAAGTGCAAAAAGTGTTTTTTCCACACCAATACAAGTACAAAAGTGGTTTCCTGCACCAACACAAGTGCGAAAAGTGGTTTTTCAACACTAACACAAGTGCGAAAAGTGGTTTTTCAACACTAATACAAGTGTGAAAAGTGGTTTTTCCACACTAATACAAGTGCAAAAGTGGTTTCCTGCACCAAAACAAGTGCGAAAGTGGTTTTTCAAAACTAACACAAGTGCGAAAAGTGGTTTTTCAACACTATCACAAGTGCAAAAAGTGTTTTTTCCACACTAATACAAGTGCAAAAGTGGTTTCCTGCACCAACACAAGTGCGAAAAGTGGTTTTTCAACACTAACACAAGTGCGAAAAGTGGTTTTTCAACACTATCACAAGTGCAAAAAGTGTTTTTTCCACACTAATATAAGTGCAAAAGTGGTTTCCTGCACCAACACAAGTGTGAAAAGTGGTTTTTCAACAATAACACAAGTGCGAAAAGTGGTTTTTCAACACTAACACAAGTGCGAAAAGTGGTTTTTCAACACCAACACAAGTGCGAAAAGTGTTTTTTCCACACTAATACAGGTGCAAAAGTGGTTTCCTGCACCAACACAAGTGCGAAATGTGGTTTTTCAACACTAACACAAGTGCGAAAAGTGGTTTTCAACACTAACACAAGTGCGAAAAGTGGTTTTTCAACACTAACACAAGTGCGAAAGGTGGTTTTTCCACACTAATACAAGTGCAAAAGTGGTGTCCTGCACCAACAAAAGTGCGAAAAGTGGTTTTTCAACACTAACACAAGTGCGAAAAGTGGTTTTCAACACTAACACAAGTGCGAAAAGTGGTTTTTCAACACTAACACAAGTGCGAAAGGTGGTTTTTCCACACTAATACAAGTGCAAAAGTGGTGTCCTGCACCAACAAAAGTGCGAAAAGTGATTTTTCAACACTAACACAAGTGCGAAAAGTGGTTTTTCAACACTATCACAAGTGCAAAAAGTGTTTTTTCCACACTAATACAAGTGCAAAAGTGCTTTCCTGCACCAACAAAAGTGCGAAAAGTGGTTTTTCAACACTAACACAAGTGCAAAAAGTGGTTTTTCAACACTATCACAAGTGCAAAAAGTGTTTTTTCCACACTAATACAAGTGCAAAAGTGGTTTCCTGCACCAACAAAAGTGCGAAAAGTGGTTTTTCAACACTAACATAAGTGCGAAAAGTGGATTTTCAACACTATCACAAGTGCAAAAAGTGTTTTTTCCACAATACTACAAGTGCAAAAGTGGTTTCCTGCACCAACACAAGTGCGAAAAGTGGTTTTTCAACACTAACACAAGTGCGAAAAGTGGTTTTTCAACACTAACACAAGTGCGAAAAGTGGTTTTTCCACACTAACACAAGTGCGAAAAGTGGTTTTTCAACACTAACACAAGTGCGAAAAGTGGTTTTTCAACACTAACACAAGTGCGAAAAGTGGTTTTTCAACACTATCACAAGTGCAAAAAGTGTTTTTTCCACACTAATACAAGTGCAAAAGTGGTTTCCTGCACCAACACAAGTGCGAAAAGTGGTTTTTCAACACTAACACAAGTGCAAAAAGTGGTTTTTCAACACTATCACAAGTGCAAAAAGTGTTTTTTCCACACTAATACAAGTGCAAAAGTGGTTTCCTGCACCAACAAAAGTGCGAAAAGTGGTTTTTCAACACTAACATAAGTGCGAAAAGTGGTTTTTCAACACTAACACAATTGCGAAAAGTGGTTTTTCCACACTAATACAAGTACAAAAGTGGTGTCCTGCACCAACACAAGTGTGAAAAGTGGTTTTTCAACACTAACACAAGTGCGAAAAGTGGTTTTTCAACACTAACACAAGTGCGAAAAGTTGTTTTTCAACACTATCACAAGTGCAAAAAGTGTTTTTTCCACACTAATACAAGTGCAAAAGTGGTTTCCTGCACCAACACAAGTGCGAAAAGTGGTTTTTCAACACTAACACAAGTGCGAAAAGTGGCTTTTCAACACTATCACAAGTACAAAAAGTGTTTTTTCCACACTAATACAAGTGCAAAAGTGGTTTCCTGCACCAACAAAAGTGCGAAAAGTGGTTTTTCAACACTAACACAAGTGCGAAAAGTGGTTTTTCAACACTAACACAAGTGCGAAAAGTGGTTTTTCCACACTAATACAAGTGCAAAAGTGGTTTCCTGCACCAACACAAGTGCGAAAAGTGGTTTTTCAACACTAACACAAGTGCGAAAAGTGGTTTTTCAACACTAACACAAGTGCGAAAAGTGGTTTTTCAACACTAACACAAGTGCGAAAAGTGTTTTTTCCACACCAATACAAGTGCAAAAGTGGTTTCCTGCACCAACACAAGTGCGAAAAGTTGTTTTTCAACACTAATACAAGTGCAAAAGTGGTTTCCTGCACAAACACAAGTGCGAAAAGTGGTTTTTCAACACTAACACGTGCGAAAAGTGGTTTTTCAACACTATCACAAGTGCAAACAGTGTTTTTTCCACACTAATACAAGTGCAAAAGTGGTTTCCTGCACCAACACAAGTGCGAAAAGTGGTTTTTTAACACTAACACAAGTGCGAAAAGTGGTTTTTCAACACTAACACAAGTGCGAAAAGTGGTTTTTCCACACTAATACAAGTGCAAAAGTGGTTTCCTGCACCAACACAAGTGCGAAAAGTGGTTTTTCAACACTAACACAAGTGCGAAAAGTGGTTTTTCAACAGTAACACAAGTGCGAAAAGTGGTTTTTCAACACTAACACAAGTGCGAAAAGTGGTTTTTCCACACTAATACAAGTGCAAAAGTGGTTTCCTGCACCAACACAAGTACGAAAAGTGGTCTTTCAACACTAACACAAGTGCGAAAAGTGGTTTTTCAATACTATCACAAGTGCAAAAAGTGTTTTTCCACACTAATACAAGTGCAAAAGTGGTTTCCTGCACCAACACAAGTGCGAAAAGTGGTTTTTCAACACTAACACAAGTGCGAAAAGTGGTTTTTCAACACTATCACAAGTGCAAAAAGTGTTTTTTCCACACTAATACAAGTGCAAAAGTGGTTTCCTGCACCAACAAAAGTGCGAAAAGTGGTTTTTCAACACTAACATAAGTGCGAAAAGTGTTTTTTCAACACTAACACAAGTGCAAAAAGTGGTTTTTCCACACTAATACAAGTACAAAAGTGGTTTCCTGCACCAACACAAGTGCGAAAAGTGGTTTTTCAACACTAACACAAGTGCGAAAAGTGGTTTTTCAACACTAACACAAGTGCGAAAAGTTGTTTTTCAACACTATCACAAGTGCAAAAAGTGTTTTTTCAACACTAATACAAGTGCAAAAGTGGTTTCCTACACCAACACAAGTGCGAAAAGTGGTTTTTCAACACTAACACAAGTGCGAAAAGTGGTTTTTCAACACTATCACAAGTGCAAAAAGTGTTTTTTTCACACTACTACAAGTGCAAAAGTGGTTTCCTGCACCAACACAAGTGCGAAAAGTCGTTTTTCAACACTAACACAAGTGCGAAAAGTGGTTTTTCAACACTAATACAAGTGCAAAAAGTGTTTTTTCCACACTAATACAAGTGCAAAAGTGGTTTCCTGCACCAACACAATTGCGAAAAGTGGTTTTTCAACACTAACACAAGTGCGAAAAGTGGTTTTTCAACACTATCACAAGTGCAAAAAGTGTTTTTTCCACACTAATACAAGTGCAAAAGTGGTTTCCTGCACCAACAAAAGTGCGAAAAGTGGTTTTTCAACACTAACACAAGTGTGAAAAGTGGTTTTTCAACACTAACACAAGTGCGAAAAGTGGTTTTTCAACCCTATCACAATTGCGAAAAGTGGTTTTTCAACACTAACACAAGTGCGAAAAGTGGTTTTTCAACACTAACACAAGTGCGAAAAGTGGTTTTTCAACACTAACACAAGTGCGAAAAGTGGTTTTTCCACACTAATACAAGTGCAAAAGTGGTTTCCTGCACCAACACAAGTGCGAAAAGTGGTTTTTCAACACTAACACAAGTGCGAAAAGTGGTTTTTCAACACTAACACAAGTGCGAAAAGTGGTTTTTCCACACTAATACAAGTGCAAAAGTGGTTTCCTGCACCAACACAAGTGCGAAAAGTGGTTTTTCAACACTAACACAAGTGCGAAAAGTGGTTTTTCAACACTATCACAAGTGCAAAAAGTGTTTTTTCCACACCAATGCAAGTACAAAAGTGGTTTCCTGCACCAACACAAGTGCGAAAAGTGGTTTTTCAACACTAACACAAGTGCGAAAAGTGGTTTTTCAACACTAATACAAGTGTGAAAAGTGGTTTTTCCACACTAATACAAGTGCAAAAGTGGTTTCCTGCACCAAAACAAGTGCGAAAGTGGTTTTTCAAAACTAACACAAGTGCGAAAAGTGGTTTTTCAACACTATCACAAGTGCAAAAAGTGTTTTTTCCACACTAATACAAGTGCAAAAGTGGTTTCCTGCACCAACACAAGTGCGAAAAGTGGTTTTTCAACACTAACACAAGTGCGAAAAGTGGTTTTTCAACACTATCACAAGTGCAAAAAGTGTTTTTTCCACACTAATACAAGTGCAAAAGTGGTTTCCTGCACCAACACAAGTGTGAAAAGTGGTTTTTCAACAATAACACAAGTGCGAAAAGTGGTTTTTCAACACTAACACAAGTGCGAAAAGTGGTTTTTCAACACCAACACAAGTGCGAAAAGTGTTTTTTCCACACTAATACAGGTGCAAAAGTGGTTTCCTGCACCAACACAAGTGCGAAATGTGGTTTTTCAACACTAACACAAGTGCGAAAAGTGGTTTTCAACACTAACACAAGTGCGAAAAGTGGTTTTTCAACACTAACACAAGTGCGAAAGGTGGTTTTTCCACACTAATACAAGTGCAAAAGTGGTGTCCTGCACCAACAAAAGTGCGAAAAGTGGTTTTTCAACACTAACACATGTGCAAAAAGTGGTTTTTCAACACTATCACAAGTGCAAAAAGTGTTTTTTCCACACTAATACAAGTGCAAAAGTGCTTTCCTGCACCAACAAAAGTGCAAAAAGTGGTTTTTCAACACTAACACAAGTGCGAAAAGTGGTTTTTCCACACTAATACAAGTGCAAAAGTGGTTTCCTGCACCAACACAAGTGCGAAAAGTGGTTTTTCAACACTAACACAAGTGCGAAAAGTGGTTTTTCAACACTAACACAATTGCGAAAAGTGGTTTTTCCACACTAATACAAGTACAAAAGTGGTGTCCTGCACCAACACAAGTGTGAAAAGTGGTTTTTCAACACTAACACAAGTGCGAAAAGTGGTTTTTCAACACTAACACAAGTGCGAAAAGTTGTTTTTCAACACTATCACAAGTGCAAAAAGTGTTTTTTCCACACTAATACAAGTGCAAAAGTGGTTTCCTGCACCAACACAAGTGCGAAAAGTGGTTTTTCAACACTAACACAAGTGCGAAAAGTGGCTTTTCAACACTATCACAAGTACAAAAAGTGTTTTTTCCACACTAATACAAGTGCAAAAGTGGTTTCCTGCACCAACAAAAGTGCGAAAAGTGGTTTTTCAACACTAACACAAGTGCGAAAAGTGGTTTTTCAACACTAACACAAGTGCGAAAAGTGGTTTTTCCACACTAATACAAGTGCAAAAGTGGTTTCCTGCACCAACACAAGTGCGAAAAGTGGTTTTTCAACACTAACACAAGTGCGAAAAGTGGTTTTTCAACACTAACACAAGTGCGAAAAGTGGTTTTTCAACACTAACACAAGTGCGAAAAGTGTTTTTTCCACACCAATACAAGTGCAAAAGTGGTTTCCTGCACCAACACAAGTGCGAAAAGTTGTTTTTCAACACTAATACAAGTGCAAAAGTGGTTTCCTGCACAAACACAAGTGCGAAAAGTGGTTTTTCAACACTAACACGTGCGAAAAGTGGTTTTTCAACACTATCACAAGTGCAAACAGTGTTTTTTCCACACTAATACAAGTGCAAAAGTGGTTTCCTGCACCAACACAAGTGCGAAAAGTGGTTTTTTAACACTAACACAAGTGCGAAAAGTGGTTTTTCAACACTAACACAAGTGCGAAAAGTGGTTTTTCCACACTAATACAAGTGCAAAAGTGGTTTCCTGCACCAACACAAGTGCGAAAAGTGGTTTTTCAACACTAACACAAGTGCGAAAAGTGGTTTTTCAACACTAACACAAGTGCGAAAAGTGGTTTTTCAACACTAACACAAGTGCGAAAAGTGGTTTTTCCACACTAATACAAGTGCAAAAGTGGTTTCCTGCACCAACACAAGTACGAAAAGTGGTCTTTCAACACTAACACAAGTGCGAAAAGTGGTTTTTCAATACTATCACAAGTGCAAAAAGTGTTTTTCCACACTAATACAAGTGCAAAAGTGGTTTCCTGCACCAACACAAGTGCGAAAAGTGGTTTTTCAACACTAACACAAGTGCGAAAAGTGGTTTTTCAACACTATCACAAGTGCAAAAAGTGTTTTTTCCACACTAATACAAGTGCAAAAGTGGTTTCCTGCACCAACAAAAGTGCGAAAAGTGGTTTTTCAACACTAACATAAGTGCGAAAAGTGTTTTTTCAACACTAACACAAGTGCAAAAAGTGGTTTTTCCACACTAATACAAGTACAAAAGTGGTTTCCTGCACCAACACAAGTGCGAAAAGTGGTTTTTCAACACTAACACAAGTGCGAAAAGTGGTTTTTCAACACTAACACAAGTGCGAAAAGTTGTTTTTCAACACTATCACAAGTGCAAAAAGTGTTTTTTCAACACTAATACAAGTGCAAAAGTGGTTTCCTACACCAACACAAGTGCGAAAAGTGGTTTTTCAACACTAACACAAGTGCGAAAAGTGGTTTTTCAACACTATCACAAGTGCAAAAAGTGTTTTTTTCACACTACTACAAGTGCAAAAGTGGTTTCCTGCACCAACACAAGTGCGAAAAGTCGTTTTTCAACACTAACACAAGTGCGAAAAGTGGTTTTTCAACACTAATACAAGTGCAAAAAGTGTTTTTTCCACACTAATACAAGTGCAAAAGTGGTTTCCTGCACCAACACAATTGCGAAAAGTGGTTTTTCAACACTAACACAAGTGCGAAAAGTGGTTTTTCAACACTATCACAAGTGCAAAAAGTGTTTTTTCCACACTAATACAAGTGCAAAAGTGGTTTCCTGCACCAACAAAAGTGCGAAAAGTGGTTTTTCAACACTAACACAAGTGTGAAAAGTGGTTTTTCAACACTAACACAAGTGCGAAAAGTGGTTTTTCAACCCTATCACAATTGCGAAAAGTGGTTTTTCAACACTAACACAAGTGCGAAAAGTGGTTTTTCAACACTAACACAAGTGCGAAAAGTGGTTTTTCAACACTAACACAAGTGCGAAAAGTGGTTTTTCCACACTAATACAAGTGCAAAAGTGGTTTCCTGCACCAACACAAGTGCGAAAAGTGGTTTTTCAACACTAACACAAGTGCGAAAAGTGGTTTTTCAACACTAACACAAGTGCGAAAAGTGGTTTTTCCACACTAATACAAGTGCAAAAGTGGTTTCCTGCACCAACACAAGTGCGAAAAGTGGTTTTTCAACACTAACACAAGTGCGAAAAGTGGTTTTTCAACACTATCACAAGTGCAAAAAGTGTTTTTTCCACACCAATGCAAGTACAAAAGTGGTTTCCTGCACCAACACAAGTGCGAAAAGTGGTTTTTCAACACTAACACAAGTGCGAAAAGTGGTTTTTCAACACTAATACAAGTGTGAAAAGTGGTTTTTCCACACTAATACAAGTGCAAAAGTGGTTTCCTGCACCAAAACAAGTGCGAAAGTGGTTTTTCAAAACTAACACAAGTGCGAAAAGTGGTTTTTCAACACTATCACAAGTGCAAAAAGTGTTTTTTCCACACTAATACAAGTGCAAAAGTGGTTTCCTGCACCAACACAAGTGCGAAAAGTGGTTTTTCAACACTAACACAAGTGCGAAAAGTGGTTTTTCAACACTATCACAAGTGCAAAAAGTGTTTTTTCCACACTAATACAAGTGCAAAAGTGGTTTCCTGCACCAACACAAGTGTGAAAAGTGGTTTTTCAACAATAACACAAGTGCGAAAAGTGGTTTTTCAACACTAACACAAGTGCGAAAAGTGGTTTTTCAACACCAACACAAGTGCGAAAAGTGTTTTTTCCACACTAATACAGGTGCAAAAGTGGTTTCCTGCACCAACACAAGTGCGAAATGTGGTTTTTCAACACTAACACAAGTGCGAAAAGTGGTTTTCAACACTAACACAAGTGCGAAAAGTGGTTTTTCAACACTAACACAAGTGCGAAAGGTGGTTTTTCCACACTAATACAAGTGCAAAAGTGGTGTCCTGCACCAACAAAAGTGCGAAAAGTGGTTTTTCAACACTAACACATGTGCAAAAAGTGGTTTTTCAACACTATCACAAGTGCAAAAAGTGTTTTTTCCACACTAATACAAGTGCAAAAGTGCTTTCCTGCACCAACAAAAGTGCAAAAAGTGGTTTTTCAACACTAACACAAGTGCGAAAAGTGGTTTTTCCACACTAATACAAGTGCAAAAGTGGTTTCCTGCACCAACACAAGTGCGAAAAGTGGTTTTTCAACACTAACACAAGTGCGAAAAGTGGATTTTCAACACTATCACAAGTGCAAAAAGTGTTTTTTCCACAATACTACAAGTGCAAAAGTGGTTTCCTGCACCAACACAAGTGCGAAAAGTGGTTTTTCAACACTAACACAAGTGCGAAAAGTGGTTTTTCAACACTAACACAAGTGCGAAAAGTGGTTTTTCCACACTAACACAAGTGCGAAAAGTGGTTTTTCAACACTAACACAAGTGCTAAAAGTGGTTTTTCAACACTAACACTAGTGCGAAAAGTGGTTTTTCAACACTATCACAAGTGCAAAAAGTGTTTTTTCCACACTAATACAAGTGCAAAAGTGGTTTCCTGCACCAACACAAGTGCGAAAAGTGGTTTTTCAACACTAACACAAGTGCGAAAAGTGGTTTTTCAACACTACCACAAGTGCAAAAAGTGTTTTTTCCACACTAATACAAGTGCAAAAGTGGTTTCCTGCACCAACAAAAGTGCGAAAAGTGGTTTTTCAACACTAACATAAGTGCGAAAAGTGGTTTTTCAACACTAACACAAGTGCGAAAAGTTGTTTTTCAACACTATCACAAGTGCAAAAAGTGTTTTTTCCACACTAATACAAGTGCAAAAGTGGTTTCCTGCACCAACACAAGTGCGAAAAGTGGTTTTTCAACACTAACACAAGTGCGAAAAGTGGCTTTTCAACACTATCACAAGTACAAAAAGTGTTTTTTCCACACTAATACAAGTGCAAAAGTGGTTTCCTGCACCAACAAAAGTGCGAAAAGTGGTTTTTCAACACTAACACAAGTGCGAAAAGTGGTTTTTCAACACTAACACAAGTGCGAAAAGTGGTTTTTCCACACTAATACAAGTGCAAAAGTGGTTTCCTGCACCAACACAAGTGCGAAAAGTGGTTTTTCAACACTAACACAAGTGCGAAAAGTGGTTTTTCAACACTAACACAAGTGCGAAAAGTGGTTTTTCCACACTAATACAAGTGCAAAAGTGGTTTCCTGCACCAACACAAGTGCGAAAAGTGGTTTTTCAACACTAACACAAGTGCGAAAAGTGGTTTTCAACACTATCACAAGTGCAAAAAGTGTTTTTTCCACACCAATACAAGTACAAAAGTGGTTTCCTGCACCAACACAAGTGCGAAAAGTGGTTTTTCAACACTAACACAAGTGCGAAAAGTGGTTTTTCAACACTAATACAAGTGTGAAAAGTGGTTTTTCCACACTAATACAAGTACAAAAGTGGTTTCCTGCACCAAAACAAGTGTGAAAGTGGTTTTTCAACACTAACACAAGTGCGAAAAGTGGTTTTTCAACACGATCACAAGTGCAAAAAGTGTTTTTTCCACACTAATACAAGTGCAAAAGTGGTTTCCTGCACCAACACAAGTGCGAAAAGTGGTTTTTCAACACTAACACAAGTGCGAAAAGTGGTTTTTCAACACTATCACAAGTGCAAAAAGTGTTTTTTCCACACTAATACAAGTGCAAAAGTGGTTTCCTGCACCAACGCAAGTGTGAAAAGTGGTTTTTCAACACTAACACAAGTGCGAAAAGTGGTTTTTCAACACTAACACAAGTGCGAAAAGTGGTTTTTCAACACCAACACAAGTGCGAAAAGTGTTTTTCCCACACTAATACAGGTGCAAAAGTGGTTTCCTGCACCAACACAAGTGCGAAATGTGGTTTTTCAACACTAACAAAAGTGCGAAAAGTGGTTTTTCAACACTAACACAAGTGCGAAAAGTGGTTTTTCAACACTAACACAAGTGCAAAAGGTGGTTTTTCCACACTAATACAAGTGCAAAAGTGGTGTCCTGCACCAACAAAAGTGTGAAAAGTGGTTTTTCAACACTAACACATGTGCGAAAAGTGGTTTTTCAACACTATCACAAATGCAAAAAGTGTTTTTTCCACACTAATACAAGTGCAAAAGTGCTTTCCTGCACCAACAAAAGTGCGAAAAGTGGTTTTTCAACACTAACACAAGTGCGAAAAGTGGTTTTTCCACACTAATACAAGTGCAAAAGTGGTTTCCTGCACCAACACAAGTGCGAAAAGTGTTTTTTCCACACTAATACAAGTGCAAAAGTGCTTTCCTGCACCAACAAAAGTGCGAAAAGTGGTTTTTCAACACTAACACAAGTGCGAAAAGTGGTTTTTCCACACTAATACAAGTGCAAAAGTGGTTTCCTGCACAAACACAAGTGCGAAAAGTGGTTTTTCAACACTAACACGTGCGAAAAGTGGTTTTTCAACACTATCACAAGTGCAAAAAGTGTTTTTTCCACACTAATACAAGTGCAAAAGTGGTTTCCTGCACCAACACAAGTGCGAAAAGTGGTTTTTTAACACTAACACAAGTGCGAAAAGTGGTTTTTCAACACTAACACAAGTGGGAAAAGTGGTTTTTCCACACTAATACAAGTGCAAAAGTGGTTTCCTGCACCAACACAAGTGCGAAAAGTGGTTTTTCAACACTATCACAAGTGCAAAAAGTGTTTTTTCCACACTAATACAAGTGCAAAAGTGGTTTCCTGCACCAACACAAGTGCGAAAAGTGGTTTTTCAACACTAACACAAGTGCGAAAAGTGGTTTTTCAACACTATCACAAGTGCAAAAAGTGTTTTTTCCACACTAATACAAATGCAAAAGTGGTTTCCTGCACCAACACAAGTGCGAAAAGTGGTTTTTCAAGACTAACACAAGTGCGAAAAGTGGTTTTTCAACACTAACACAAGTGCGAAAAGTGGTTTTTCCACACTAATACGAGTGCAAAAGTGGTTTCCTGCACCAACACAAGTGCGAAAAGTGGTTTTTCAACACTAACACAAGTGCGAAAAGTGGATTTTCAACACTATCACAAGTGCAAAAAGTGTTTTTTCCACAATACTACAAGTGCAAAAGTGGTTTCCTGCACCAACACAAGTGCGAAAAGTGGTTTTTCAACACTTACACAAGTGCGAAAAGTGGTTTTTCAACACTAACACAAGTGCAAAAAGTGTTTTTTCCTCACTAATACAAGTGCAAAAGTGGTTTCCTGCACCAACAAAAGTGCGAAAAGTGGTTTTGCAACACTAACACAAGTGCGAAAAGTGGTTTTTCAACCCTAACACAAGTGCGAAAAGTGGTTTTTCAACCCTATCACAATTGCGAAAAGTGGTTTTTCAACACTAACACAAGTGCGAAAAGTGGTTTTTCAACACTAACACAAGTGCGAAAAGTGGTTTTTCAACACTAACACAAGTGCGAAAAGTGGTTTTTCCACACTAATACAAGTGCAAAAGTGGTTTCCTGCACCAACACAAGTGCGAAAAGTGGTTTTTCAACACTAACACATGTGCGAAAAGTGGTTTTTCAACACTAACACAAGTGCGAAAAGTGGTTTTTCAACACTATCACAAGTGCAAAAAGTGTTTTTTCCACACCAATACAAGTACAAAAGTGGTTTCCTGCACCAACACAAGTGCGAAAATGGTTTTTCAACACTAACACAAGTGCGAAAAGTGGTTTTTCAACACTAATACAAGTGTGAAAAGTGGTTTTTCCACACTAATACAAGTGCAAAAGTGGTTTCCTGCACCAACACAAGTGCGAAAGTGGTTTTTCAACACTAACACAAGTGCGAAAAGTGGTTTTTCAACACTAACACAAGTGCAAAAAGTGTTTTTTCCACACTAATACAAGTGCAAAAGTGGTTTCCTGCACCAACACAAGTGCGAAAAGTGGTTTTTCAACACTAACACAAGTGCGAAAAGTGGTTTTTCAACACTATCACAAGTGCAAAAAGTGTTTTTTCCACACTAATACAAGTGCAAAAGTGGTTTCCTGCACCAACACAAGTGCGAAAAGTGGTTTTTCAACACTAACACAAGTGCGAAAAGTGGTTTTTCAACACCAACACAAGTGCGAAAAGTGTTTTTTCCACACTAATACAGGTGCAAAAGTGGTTTCCTGCACCAACACAAGTGTGAAATGTGGTTTTTCAACACTAACACAAGTGCGAAAAGTGGTTTTTCAACACTAACACAAGTGCGAAAAGTGGTTTTTCAACACTAACACAAGTGCGAAAGGTGGTTTTTCCACACTAATGCAAGTGCAAAAGTGGTGTCCTGCACCAACAAAAGTGCAAAAAGTGGTTTTTCAACACTAACACATGTGCGAAAAGTGGTTTTTCAACACTATCACAAGTGCAAAAAGTGTTTTTTCCACACTAATACAAGTGCAAAAGTGGTTTCCTGCACCAACAAAAGTGCGAAAAGTGGTTTTTCAACACTAACACAAGTGCGAAAAGTGGTTTTTCCACACTAATACAAGTGCAAAAGTGGTTTCCTGCACCAACACAAGTGCGACAAGTGGTTTTTCAACACTAATACAAGTGCAAAAGTGGTTTCCTGCACAAACACAAGTGCGAAAAGTGGTTTTTCAACACTAACACGTGCGAAAAGTGGTTTTTCAACACTATCACAAGTGCAAAAAGTGTTTTTTCCACACTAATACAAGTGCAAAATTGGTTTCCTGCACCAACACAAGTGCGAAAAGTGTTTTTTTAACACTAACACAAGTGCGAAAAGTGGTTTTTCAACACTAACACAAGTGCGAAAAGTGGTTTTTCCACACTAATACAAGTGCAAAAGTGGTTTCCTGCACCAACACAAGTGCGAAAAGTGGTTTTTCAACACTACCACAAGTGCAAAATGTGTTTTTTCCACACTAATACAAGTGCAAAAGTGGTTTCCTGCACCAACACAAGTGCGAAAAGTTGTTTTTCAACACTAATACAAGTGCAAAAGTGGTTTCCTGCACAAACACAAGTGCGAAAAGTGGTTTTTCAACACTAACACGTGCGAAAAGTGGTTTTTCAACACTATCACAAGTGCAAAAAGTGTTTTTTCCACACTAATACAAGTGCAAAAGTGGTTTCCTGCACCAACACAAGTGTGAAAGGTGGTTTTTTAACACTAACACAAGTGCGAAAAGTGGTTTTTCAACATTAACACAAGTGCGAAAAGTGGTTTTTCCACACTAATACAAGTGCAAAAGTGGTTTCCTGCACCAACACAAGTGCGAAAAGTGGTTTTTCAACACTAACACAAGTGCGAAAAGTGGTTTTTCAACACTATCACAAGTGCAAAAAGTGTTTTTTCCACACTAATACAAGTGCAAAACTGGTTTCCTGCACCAACACAAGTGCGAAAAGTGGTTTTTCAACACTAACACAAGTGCGAAAAGTAGTTTTTCAACACTATCACAAGTGCAAAAAGTGTTTTTTCCACACTAATACAAGTGCAAAAGTGGTTTCCTGCACAAACAAAAGTGCGAAAAGTGGTTTTTCAACACTAACATAAGTGCGAAAAGTGGTTTTTCAACACTAACACAAGTGCGAAAAGTGGTCTTTCCACACTAATACAAGTGCAAAAGTGGTTTGCTGCACCAACACAAGTGCGAAAAGTGGTTTTTCAACACTAACACAAGTGCGAAAAGTGGTTTTTCAACACTAACACAAGTGCGAAAAGTTGTTTTTCAACACTATCACAAGTGCAAAAAGTGTTTTTTCCACACTAATACAAGTGCAAAAGTGGTTTCCTGCACCAACACAAGTGCGAAATGTGGTTTTTCAACACTAACACAAATGCGAAAAGTGGTTTTTCAACACTAACACAAGTGCGAAAAGTGGTTTTTCCACACTAATACAAGTGCAAAAGTGGTTTCCTGCACCAACACAAGTGCGAAAAGTGGTTTTTCAACACTAAGACAAGTGCGAAAAGTGCTTTTTCAACACTAATACAAGTGCAAAAGTGGTTTCCTACACCAACACAAGTGCGAAAAGTGGTTTTTCAACACTAACACAAGTGCGAAAAGTGGTTTTTCAACACTATCACAAGTGCAAAAAGTGTTTTTTTCACACTACTACAAGTGCAAAAGTGGTTTCCTGCACCAACACAAGTGCGAAAAGTCGTTTTTCAACACTAACACAAGTGCGAAAAGTGGTTTTTCAACACTAATACAAGTGCAAAAAGTGTTTTTTCCACACTAATACAAGTGCAAAAGTGGTTTCCTGCACCAACACAATTGCGAAAAGTGGTTTTTCAACACTGACACAAGTGCGAAAAGTGGTTTTTCAACACTATCACAAGTGCAAAAAGTGTTTTTTCCACACTAATACAAGTGCAAAAGTGGTTTCCTGCACCAACAAAAGTGCGAAAAGTGGTTTTGCAACACTAACACAAGTGCGAAAAGTGGTTTTTCAACACTAACACAAGTGCGAAAAGTGGTTTTTCAACCCTATCACAATTGCGAAAAGTGGTTTTTCAACACTAACACAAGTGCGAAAAGTGGTTTTTCAACACTAACACAAGTGCGAAAAGTGGTTTTTCAACACTAACACAAGTGCGAAAAGTGGTTTTTCCACACTAATACAAGTGCAAAAGTGGTTTCCTGCACCAACACAAGTGCGAAAAGTGGTTTTTCAACACTAACACATGTGCGGAAAGTGGTTTTTCAACACTAACACAAGTGCGAAAAGTGGTTTTTCAACACTATCACAAGTGCAAAAAGTGTTTTTTCCACACCAATACAAGTACAAAAGTGGTTTCCTGCACCAACACAAGTGCGAAAAGTGGTTTTTCAACACTAACACAAGTGCGAAAAGTGGTTTTTCAACACTAACACAAGTGCGAAAAGTGGTTTTTCCACACTAATACAAGTGCAAAAGTGGTTTCCTGCACCAACACAAGTGCGAAAAGTGGTTTTTCAACACTAACACAAGTGCGAAAAGTGGTTTTTCAACACTAACACAAGTGCGAAAAGTGGTTTTTCCACACTAATACAAGTGCAAAAGTGGTTTCCTGCACCAACACAAGTGCGAAAAGTGGTTTTTCAACACTAACACAAGTGCGAAAAGTGGTTTTTCAACACTATCACAAGTGCAAAAAGTGTTTTTTCCACACCAATACAAGTACAAAAGTGGTTTCCTGCACCAACACAAGTGCGAAAAGTGGTTTTTCAACACTAACACAAGTGCGAAAAGTGGTTTTTCAACACTAATACAAGTGTGAAAAGTGGTTTTTCCACACTAATACAAGTACAAAAGTGGTTTCCTGCACCAACACAAGTGCGAAAAGTGGTTTTTCAACACTAACACAAGTGCGAAAAGTGGTTTTTCAACACTAACACAAGTGCGAAAAGTGGTTTTTCCACACTAATACAAGTGCAAAAGTGGTTTCCTGCACCAACACAAGTGCGAAAAGTGGTTTTTCAACACTAACACAAGTGCGAAAAGTGGTTTTTCAACACTAACACAAGTGCGAAAAGTGGTTTTTCAACACTAACACAAGTGCGAAAAGTGGTTTTTCCACACTAATACAAGTGCAAAAGTGGTTTCCTGCACCAACACAAGTACGAAAAGTGGTCTTTCAACACTAACACAAGTGCGAAAAGTGGTTTTTCAATACTATCACAAGTGCAAAAAGTGTTTTTCCACACTAATACAAGTGCAAAAGTGGTTTCCTGCACCAACACAAGTGCGAAAAGTGGTTTTTCAACACTAACACAAGTGCGAAAAGTGGTTTTTCAACACTATCACAAGTGCAAAAAGTGTTTTTTCCAGACTAATACAAGTGCAAAAGTGGTTTCCTGCACCAACAAAAGTGCGAAAAGTGGTTTTTCAACACTAACATAAGTGCGAAAAGTGTTTTTTCAACACTAACACAAGTGCGAAAAGTGGTTTTTCCACACTAATACAAGTACAAAAGTGGTTTCCTGCACCAACACAAGTGCGAAAAGTGGTTTTTCAACACTAACACAAGTGCGAAAAGTGGTTTTTCAACATTAACACAAGTGCGAAAAGTTGTTTTTCAACACTATCACAAGTGCAAAAAGTGTTTTTTCAACACTAATACAAGTGCAAAAGTGGTTTCCTACACCAACACAAGTGCGAAAAGTGTTTTTTCAACACTAACACAAGTGCGAAAAGTGGTTTTTCAACACTATCACAAGTGCTAAAAGTGTTTTTTTCACACTACTACAAGTGCAAAAGTGGTTTCCTGCACCAACACAAGTGCGAAAAGTCGTTTTTCAACACTAACACAAGTGCGAAAAGTGGTTTTTCAACACTAATACAAGTGCAAAAAGTGTTTTTTCCACACTAATACAAGTGCAAAAGTGGTTTCCTGCACCAACACAATTGCGAAAAGTGGTTTTTCAACACTAACACAAGTGCGAAAAGTGGTTTTTCAACACTATCACAAGTGCAAAAAGTGTTTTTTCCACACTAATACAAGTGCAAAAGTGGTTTCCTGCACCAACAAAAGTGCGAAAAGTGGTTTTTCAACACTAACACAAGTGTGTAAAGTGGTTTTTCAACACTAACACAAGTGCGAAAAGTGGTTTTTCAACCCTATCACAATTGCGAAAAGTGGTTTTTCAACACTAACACAAGTGCGAAAAGTGGTTTTTCAACACTAAAACAAGTGCGAAAAGTGGTTTTTCAACACTAACACAAGTGCAAAAGTGGTTTCCTGCACCAACAAAAGTGCGAAAAGTGGTTTTTCAACACTAACACAAGTGTGTAAAGTGGTTTTTCAACACTAACACAAGTGCGAAAAGTGGTTTTTCAACACTAACACAAGTGCGAAAAGTGGTTTTTCAACCCTATCACAATTGCGAAAAGTGGTTTTTCAACACTAACACAAGTGCGAAAAGTGGTTTTTCAACACTAACACAAGTGCGAAAAGTGGTTTTTCAACACTAACACAAGTGCGAAAAGTGGTTTTTCCACACTAATACAAGTGCAAAAGTGGTTTCCTGCACCCACACAAGTGCGAAAAGTGGTTTTTCAACACTAACACAAGTGCGAAAAGTGGTTTTTCAACACTAACACAAGTGCGAAAAGTGGTTTTTCCACACTAATACAAGTGCAAAAGTGGTTTCCTGCACCAACACAAGTGCGAAAAGTGGTTTTTTAACACTAACACAAGTGCGAAAAGTGGTTTTTCAACACTATCACAAGTGCAAAAAGTGTTTTTTCCACACCAATACAAGTACAAAAGTGGTTTCCTGCACCAACACAAGTGCGAAAAGTGGTTTTTCAACACTAACACAAGTGCGAAAAGTGGTTTTTCAACACTAATACAAGTGTGAAAAGTGGTTTTTCCACACTAATACAAGTGCAAAAGTGGTTTCCTGCACCAAAACAAGTGCGAAAGTGGTTTTTCAAAACTAACACAAGTGCGAAAAGTGGTTTTTCAACACTATCACAAGTGCAAAAAGTGTTTTTTCCACACTAATACAAGTGCAAAAGTGGTTTCCTGCACCAACACAAGTGCGAAAAGTGGTTTTTCAACACTAACACAAGTGCGAAAAGTGGTTTTCAACACTATCACAAGTGCAAAAAGTGTTTTTTCCACACTAATACAAGTGCAAAAGTGGTTTCCTGCACCAACACAAGTGTGAAAAGTGGTTTTTCAACAATAACACAAGTGCGAAAAGTGGTTTTTCAACACTAACACAAGTGCGAAAAGTGGTTTTTCAACACCAACACAAGTGCGAAAAGTGTTTTTTCCACACTAATACAGGTGCAAAAGTGGTTTCCTGCACCAACACAAGTGCGAAATGTGGTTTTTCAACACTAACACAAGTGCGAAAAGTGGTTTTCAACACTAACACAAGTGCGAAAAGTGGTTTTTCAACACTAACACAAGTGCGAAAGGTGGTTTTTCCACACTAATACAAGTGCAAAAGTGGTGTCCTGCACCAACAAAAGTGCGAAAAGTGGTTTTTCAACACTAACACATGTGCGAAAAGTGGTTTTTCAACACTATCACAAGTGCAAAAAGTGTTTTTTCCACACTAATACAAGTGCAAAAGTGCTTTCCTGCACCAACAAAAGTGCGAAAAGTGGTTTTTCAACACTAACACAAGTGCAAAAAGTGGTTTTTAACACTATCACAAGTGCAAAAAGTGTTTTTTCCACACTAATACAAGTGCAAAAGTGGTTTCCTGCACCAACAAAAGTGCGAAAAGTGGTTTTTCAACACTAACATAAGTGCGAAAAGTGGATTTTCAACACTATCACAAGTGCAAAAAGTGTTTTTTCCACAATACTACAAGTGCAAAAGTGGTTTCCTGCACCAACACAAGTGCGAAAAGTGGTTTTTCAACACTAACACAAGTGCGAAAAGTGGTTTTTCAACACTAACACAAGTGCGAAAAGTGGTTTTTCCACACTAACACAAGTGCGAAAAGTGGTTTTTCAACACTAACACAAGTGCGAAAAGTGGTTTTTCAACACTAACACAAGTGCGAAAAGTGGTTTTTCAACACTATCACAAGTGCAAAAAGTGTTTTTTCCACACTAATACAAGTGCAAAAGTGGTTTCCTGCACCAACACAAGTGCGAAAAGTGGTTTTTCAACACTAACACAAGTGCAAAAAGTGGTTTTTCAACACTATCACAAGTGCAAAAAGTGTTTTTTCCACACTAATACAAGTGCAAAAGTGGTTTCCTGCACCAACAAAAGTGCGAAAAGTGGTTTTTCAACACTAACATAAGTGCGAAAAGTGGTTTTTCAACACTAACACAATTGCGAAAAGTGGTTTTTCCACACTAATACAAGTACAAAAGTGGTGTCCTGCACCAACACAAGTGTGAAAAGTGGTTTTTCAACACTAACACAAGTGTGAAAAGTGGTTTTTCAACACTAACACAAGTGCGAAAAGTTGTTTTTCAACACTATCACAAGTGCAAAAAGTGTTTTTTCCACACTAATACAAGTGCAAAAGTGGTTTCCTGCACCAACACAAGTGCGAAAAGTGGTTTTTCAACACTAACACAAGTGCGAAAAGTGGCTTTTCAACACTATCACAAGTACAAAAAGTGTTTTTTCCACACTAATACAAGTGCAAAAGTGGTTTCCTGCACCAACACAAGTGCGAAAAGTGGTTTTTCAACACTAACACAAGTGCGAAAAGTGGTTTTTCAACACTATCACAAGTGCAAAAAGTGTTTTTTCCACACTAATACAAGTGCAAAAGTGGTTTCCTGCACCAACAAAAGTGCGAAAAGTGGTTTTTCAACACTAACATAAGTGCGAAAAGTGTTTTTTCAACACTAACACAAGTGCGAAAAGTGGTTTTTCCACACTAATACAAGTACAAAAGTGGTTTCCTGCACCAACACAAGTGCGAAAAGTGGTTTTTCAACACTAACACAAGTGCGAAAAGTGGTTTTTCAACACTAACACAAGTGCGAAAAGTTGTTTTTCAACACTATCACAAGTGCAAAAAGTGTTTTTTCAACACTAATACAAGTGCAAAAGTGGTTTCCTACACCAACACAAGTGCGAAAAGTGGTTTTTCAACACTAACACAAGTGCGAAAAGTGGTTTTTCAACACTATCACAAGTGCAAAAAGTGTTTTTTTCACACTACTACAAGTGCAAAAGTGGTTTCCTGCACCAACACAAGTGCGAAAAGTCGTTTTTCAACACTAACACAAGTGCGAAAAGTGGTTTTTCAACACTAATACAAGTGCAAAAAGTGTTTTTTCCACACTAATACAAGTGCAAAAGTGGTTTCCTGCACCAAAACAAGTGCGAAAGTGGTTTTTCAAAACTAACACAAGTGCGATAAGTGGTTTTTCAACACTATCACAAGTGCAAAAAGTGTTTTTTCCACACTAATACAAGTGCAAAAGTGGTTTCCTGCACCAACACAAGTGCGAAAAGTGGTTTTTCAACACTAACACAAGTGCGAAAAGTGGTTTTCAACACTATCACAAGTGCAAAAAGTGTTTTTTCCACACTAATACAAGTGCAAAAGTGGTTTCCTGCACCAACACAAGTGTGAAAAGTGGTTTTTCAACAATAACACAAGTGCGAAAAGTGGTTTTTCAACACTAACACAAGTGCGAAAAGTGGTTTTTCAACACCAACACAAGTGCGAAAAGTGTTTTTTCCACACTTATACAGGTGCAAAAGTGGTTTCCTGCACCAACACAAGTGCGAAATGTGGTTTTTCAACACTAACACAAGTGCGAAAAGTGGTTTTCAACACTAACACAAGTGCGAAAAGTGGTTTTTCAACACTAACACAAGTGCGAAAGGTGGTTTTTCCACACTAATACAAGTGCAAAAGTGGTGTCCTGCACCAACAAAAGTGCGAAAAGTGGTTTTTCAACACTAACACATGTGCGAAAAGTGGTTTTTCAACACTATCACAAGTGCAAAAAGTGTTTTTTCCACACTAATACAAGTGCAAAAGTGCTTTCCTGCACCAACAAAAGTGCGAAAAGTGGTTTTTCAACACTAACACAAGTGCAAAAAGTGGTTTTTCAACACTATCACAAGTGCAAAAAGTGTTTTTTCCACACTAATACAAGTGCAAAAGTGGTTTCCTGCACCAACAAAAGTGCGAAAAGTGGTTTTTCAACACTAACATAAGTGCGAAAAGTGGATTTTCAACACTATCACAAGTGCAAAAAGTGTTTTTTCCACAATACTACAAGTGCAAAAGTGGTTTCCTGCACCAACACAAGTGCGAAAAGTGGTTTTTCAACACTAACACAAGTGCGAAAAGTGGTTTTTCAACACTAACACAAGTGCGAAAAGTGGTTTTTCCACACTAACACAAGTGCGAAAAGTGGTTTTTCAACACTAACACAAGTGCGAAAAGTGGTTTTTCAACACTAACACAAGTGCGAAAAGTGGTTTTTCAACACTATCACAAGTGCAAAAAGTGTTTTTCCACATTAATACAAGTGCAAAAGTGGTTACCTGCACCAACACAAGTGCGAAAAGTGGTTTTTCAACACTAACACAAGTGCAAAAAGTGGTTTTTCAACACTATCACAAGTGCAAAAAGTGTTTTTTCCACACTAATACAAGTGCAAAAGTGGTTTCCTGCACCAACAAAAATGCGAAAAGTGGTTTTTCAACACTAACATAAGTGCGAAAAGTGGTTTTTCAACACTAACACAATTGCGAAAAGTGGTTTTTCCACACTAATACAAGTACAAAAGTGGTGTCCTGCACCAACACAAGTGTGAAAAGTGGTTTTTCAACACTAACACAAGTGTGAAAAGTGGTTTTTCAACACTAACACAAGTGCGAAAAGTTGTTTTTCAACACTATCACAAGTGCAAAAAGTGTTTTTCCCACACTAATACAAGTGCAAAAGTGGTTTCCTGCACCAACACAAGTGCGAAAAGTGGTTTTTCAACACTAACACAAGTGCGAAAAGTGGCTTTTCAACACTATCACAAGTACAAAAAGTGTTTTTTCCACACTAATACAAGTGCAAAAGTGGTTTCCTGCACCAACACAAGTGCGAAAAGTGGTTTTTCAACACTAACACAAGTGCGAAAAGTGGTTTTTCAACACTATCACAAGTGCAAAAAGTGTTTTTTCCACACTAATACAAGTGCAAAAGTGGTTTCCTGCACCAACAAAAGTGCGAAAAGTGGTTTTTCAACACTAACATAAGTGCGAAAAGTGTTTTTTCAACACTAACACAAGTGCGAAAAGTGGTTTTTCCACACTAATACAAGTACAAAAGTGGTTTCCTGCACCAACACAAGTGCGAAAAGTGGTTTTTCAACACTAACACAAGTGCGAAAAGTGGTTTTTCAACACTAACACAAGTGCGAAAAGTTGTTTTTCAACACTATCACAAGTGCAAAAAGTGTTTTTTCAACACTAATACAAGTGCAAAAGTGGTTTCCTACACCAACACAAGTGCGAAAAGTGGTTTTTCAACACTAACACAAGTGCGAAAAGTGGTTTTTCAACACTATCACAAGTGCAAAAAGTGTTTTTTTCACACTACTACAAGTGCAAAAGTGGTTTCCTGCACCAACACAAGTGCGAAAAGTCGTTTTTCAACACTAACACAAGTGCGAAAAGTGGTTTTTCAACACTAATACAAGTGCAAAAAGTGTTTTTTCCACACTAATACAAGTGCAAAAGTGGTTTCCTGCACCAACACAATTGCGAAAAGTGGTTTTTCAACACTAACACAAGTGTGAAAAGTGGTTTTTCAACACTATCACAAGTGCAAAAAGTGTTTTTTCCACACTAATACAAGTGCAAAAGTGGTTTCCTGCACCAACAAAAGTGCGAAAAGTGGTTTTTCAACACTAACACAAGTGTGTAAAGTGGTTTTTCAACACTAACACAAGTGCGAAAAGTGGTTTTTCAACCCTATCACAATTGCGAAAAGTGGTTTTTCAACACTAACACAAGTGCGAAAAGTGGTTTTTCAACACTAACACAAGTGCGAAAAGTGGTTTTTCAACACTAACACAAGTGCGAAAAGTGGTTTTTCCACACTAATACAAGTGCAAAAGTGGTTTCCTGCACCAACACAAGTGCGAAAAGTGGTTTTTCAACACTAACACAAGTGCGAAAAGTGGTTTTTCAACACTAACACAAGTGCGAAAAGTGGTTTTTCCACACTAATACAAGTGCAAAAGTGGTTTCCTGCACCAACACAAGTGCGAAAAGTGGTTTTTCAACACTAACACAAGTGCGAAAAGTGGTTTTTCAACACTATCACAAGTGCAAAAAGTGTTTTTTCCACACCAATACAAGTACAAAAGTGGTTTCCTGCACCAACACAAGTGCGAAAAGTGGTTTTTCAACACTAACACAAGTGCGAAAAGTGGTTTTTCAACACTAATACAAGTGTGAAAAGTGGTTTTTCCACACTAATACAAGTGCAAAAGTGGTTTCCTGCACCAAAACAAGTGCGAAAGTGGTTTTTCAAAACTAACACAAGTGCGAAAAGTGGTTTTTCAACACTATCACAAGTGCAAAAAGTGTTTTTTCCACACTAATACAAGTGCAAAAGTGGTTTCCTGCACCAACACAAGTGCGAAAAGTGGTTTTTCAACACTAACACAAGTGCGAAAAGTGGTTTTTCAACACTATCACAAGTGCAAAAAGTGTTTTTTCCACACTAATATAAGTGCAAAAGTGGTTTCCTGCACCAACACAAGTGTGAAAAGTGGTTTTTCAACAATAACACAAGTGCGAAAAGTGGTTTTTCAACACTAACACAAGTGCGAAAAGTGGTTTTTCAACACCAACACAAGTGCGAAAAGTGTTTTTTCCACACTAATACAGGTGCAAAAGTGGTTTCCTGCACCAACACAAGTGCGAAATGTGGTTTTTCAACACTAACACAAGTGCGAAAAGTGGTTTTCAACACTAACACAAGTGCGAAAAGTGGTTTTTCAACACTAACACAAGTGCGAAAGGTGGTTTTTCCACACTAATACAAGTGCAAAAGTGGTGTCCTGCACCAACAAAAGTGCGAAAAGTGGTTTTTCAACACTAACACAAGTGCGAAAAGTGGTTTTCAACACTAACACAAGTGCGAAAAGTGGTTTTTCAACACTAACACAAGTGCGAAAGGTGGTTTTTCCACACTAATACAAGTGCAAAAGTGGTGTCCTGCACCAACAAAAGTGCGAAAAGTGGTTTTTCAACACTAACACAAGTGCGAAAAGTGGTTTTTCAACACTATCACAAGTGCAAAAAGTGTTTTTTCCACACTAATACAAGTGCAAAAGTGCTTTCCTGCACCAACAAAAGTGCGAAAAGTGGTTTTTCAACACTAACACAAGTGCAAAAAGTGGTTTTTCAACACTATCACAAGTGCAAAAAGTGTTTTTTCCACACTAATACAAGTGCAAAAGTGGTTTCCTGCACCAACAAAAGTGCGAAAAGTGGTTTTTCAACACTAACATAAGTGCGAAAAGTGGATTTTCAACACTATCACAAGTGCAAAAAGTGTTTTTTCCACAATACTACAAGTGCAAAAGTGGTTTCCTGCACCAACACAAGTGCGAAAAGTGGTTTTTCAACACTAACACAAGTGCGAAAAGTGGTTTTTCAACACTAACACAAGTGCGAAAAGTGGTTTTTCCACACTAACACAAGTGCGAAAAGTGGTTTTTCAACACTAACACAAGTGCGAAAAGTGGTTTTTCAACACTAACACAAGTGCGAAAAGTGGTTTTTCAACACTATCACAAGTGCAAAAAGTGTTTTTTCCACACTAATACAAGTGCAAAAGTGGTTTCCTGCACCAACACAAGTGCGAAAAGTGGTTTTTCAACACTAACACAAGTGCAAAAAGTGGTTTTTCAACACTATCACAAGTGCAAAAAGTGTTTTTTCCACACTAATACAAGTGCAAAAGTGGTTTCCTGCACCAACAAAAGTGCGAAAAGTGGTTTTTCAACACTAACATAAGTGCGAAAAGTGGTTTTTCAACACTAACACAATTGCGAAAAGTGGTTTTTCCACACTAATACAAGTACAAAAGTGGTGTCCTGCACCAACACAAGTGTGAAAAGTGGTTTTTCAACACCAACACAAGTGCGAAAAGTGGTTTTTCAACACTAACACAAGTGCGAAAAGTTGTTTTTCAACACTATCACAAGTGCAAAAAGTGTTTTTTCCACACTAATACAAGTGCAAAAGTGGTTTCCTGCACCAACACAAGTGCGAAAAGTGGTTTTTCAACACTAACACAAGTGCGAAAAGTGGCTTTTCAACACTATCACAAGTACAAAAAGTGTTTTTTCCACACTAATACAAGTGCAAAAGTGGTTTCCTGCACCAACACAAGTGCGAAAAGTGGTTTTTCAACACTAACACAAGTGCGAAAAGTGGTTTTTCAACACTAACACAAGTGCGAAAAGTGGTTTTTCAACACTAACACAAGTGCGAAAAGTGGTTTTTCCACACTAATACAAGTGCAAAAGTGGTTTCCTGCACCAACACAAGTGCGAAAAGTGGTTTTTCAACACTAACACAAGTGCGAAAAGTGGTTTTTCAACACTAACACAAGTGCGAAAAGTGGTTGTTCAACACTAACACAAGTGCGAAAAGTGTTTTTTCCACACCAATACAAGTGCAAAAGTGGTTTCCTGCACCAACACAAGTGCGAAAAGTTGTTTTTCAACACTAATACAAGTGCAAAAGTGGTTTCCTGCACAAACACAAGTGCGAAAAGTGGTTTTTCAACACTAACACGTGCGAAAAGTGGTTTTTCAACACTATCACAAGTGCAAAAAGTGTTTTTTCCACACTAATACAAGTGCAAAAGTGGTTTCCTGCACCAACACAAGTGCGAAAAGTGGTTTTTTAACACTAACACAAGTGCGAAAAGTGGTTTTTCAACACTAACACAAGTGCGAAAAGTGGTTTTTCCACACTAATACAAGTGCAAAAGTGGTTTCCTGCACCAACACAAGTGCGAAAAGTGGTTTTTCAACACTAACACAAGTGCGAAAAGTGGTTTTTCAACACTAACACAAGTGCGAAAAGTGGTTTTTCAACACTAACACAAGTGCGAAAAGTGGTTTTTCCACACTAATACAAGTGCAAAAGTGGTTTCCTGCACCAACACAAGTACGAAAAGTGGTCTTTCAACACTAACACAAGTGCGAAAAGTGGTTTTTCAATACTATCACAAGTGCAAAAAGTGTTTTTCCACACTAATACAAGTGCAAAAGTGGTTTCCTGCACCAACACAAGTGCGAAAAGTGGTTTTTCAACACTAACACAAGTGCGAAAAGTGGTTTTTCAACACTATCACAAGTGCAAAAAGTGTTTTTTCCACACTAATACAAGTGCAAAAGTGGTTTCCTGCACCAACAAAAGTGCGAAAAGTGGTTTTTCAACACTAACATAAGTGCGAAAAGTGTTTTTTCAACACTAACACAAGTGCAAAAAGTGGTTTTTCCACACTAATACAAGTACAAAAGTGGTTTCCTGCACCAACACAAGTGCGAAAAGTGGTTTTTCAACACTAACACAAGTGCGAAAAGTGGTTTTTCAACACTAACACAAGTGCGAAAAGTTGTTTTTCAACACTATCACAAGTGCAAAAAGTGTTTTTTCAACACTAATACAAGTGCAAAAGTGGTTTCCTACACCAACACAAGTGCGAAAAGTGGTTTTTCAACACTAACACAAGTGCGAAAAGTGGTTTTTCAACACTATCACAAGTGCAAAAAGTGTTTTTTTCACACTACTACAAGTGCAAAAGTGGTTTCCTGCACCAACACAAGTGCGAAAAGTCGTTTTTCAACACTAACACAAGTGCGAAAAGTGGTTTTTCAACACTAATACAAGTGCAAAAAGTGTTTTTTCCACACTAATACAAGTGCAAAAGTGGTTTCCTGCACCAACACAATTGCGAAAAGTGGTTTTTCAACACTAACACAAGTGCGAAAAGTGGTTTTTCAACACTATCACAAGTGCAAAAAGTGTTTTTTCCACACTAATACAAGTGCAAAAGTGGTTTCCTGCACCAACAAAAGTGCGAAAAGTGGTTTTTCAACACTAACACAAGTGTGAAAAGTGGTTTTTCAACACTAACACAAGTGCGAAAAGTGGTTTTTCAACCCTATCACAATTGCGAAAAGTGGTTTTTCAACACTAACACAAGTGCGAAAAGTGGTTTTTCAACACTAACACAAGTGCGAAAAGTGGTTTTTCAACACTAACACAAGTGCGAAAAGTGGTTTTTCCACACTAATACAAGTGCAAAAGTGGTTTCCTGCACCAACACAAGTGCGAAAAGTGGTTTTTCAACACTAACACAAGTGCGAAAAGTGGTTTTTCAACACTAACACAAGTGCGAAAAGTGGTTTTTCCACACTAATACAAGTGCAAAAGTGGTTTCCTGCACCAACACAAGTGCGAAAAGTGGTTTTTCAACACTAACACAAGTGCGAAAAGTGGTTTTTCAACACTATCACAAGTGCAAAAAGTGTTTTTTCCACACCAATGCAAGTACAAAAGTGGTTTCCTGCACCAACACAAGTGCGAAAAGTGGTTTTTCAACACTAACACAAGTGCGAAAAGTGGTTTTTCAACACTAATACAAGTGTGAAAAGTGGTTTTTCCACACTAATACAAGTGCAAAAGTGGTTTCCTGCACCAAAACAAGTGCGAAAGTGGTTTTTCAAAACTAACACAAGTGCGAAAAGTGGTTTTTCAACACTATCACAAGTGCAAAAAGTGTTTTTTCCACACTAATACAAGTGCAAAAGTGGTTTCCTGCACCAACACAAGTGCGAAAAGTGGTTTTTCAACACTAACACAAGTGCGAAAAATTGTTTTTCAACACTATCACAAGTGCAAAAAGTGTTTTTCCCACACTAATACAAGTGCAAAAGTGGTTTCCTGCACCAACACAAGTGCGAAAAGTGGTTTTTCAACACTAACACAAGTGCGAAAAGTGGCTTTTCAACACTATCACAAGTACAAAAAGTGTTTTTTCCACACTAATACAAGTGCAAAAGTGGTTTCCTGCACCAACACAAGTGCGAAAAGTGGTTTTTCAACACTAACACAAGTGCGAAAAGTGGTTTTTCAACACTATCACAAGTGCAAAAAGTGTTTTTTCCACACTAATACAAGTGCAAAAGTGGTTTCCTGCACCAACAAAAGTGCGAAAAGTGGTTTTTCAACACTAACATAAGTGCGAAAAGTGTTTTTTCAACACTAACACAAGTGCGAAAAGTGGTTTTTCCACACTAATACAAGTACAAAAGTGGTTTCCTGCACCAACACAAGTGCGAAAAGTGGTTTTTCAACACTAACACAAGTGCGAAAAGTGGTTTTTCAACACTAACACAAGTGCGAAAAGTTGTTTTTCAACACTATCACAAGTGCAAAAAGTGTTTTTTCAACACTAATACAAGTGCAAAAGTGGTTTCCTACACCAACACAAGTGCGAAAAGTGGTTTTTCAACACTAACACAAGTGCGAAAAGTGGTTTTTCAACACTATCACAAGTGCAAAAAGTGTTTTTTTCACACTACTACAAGTGCAAAAGTGGTTTCCTGCACCAACACAAGTGCGAAAAGTCGTTTTTCAACACTAACACAAGTGCGAAAAGTGGTTTTTCAACACTAATACAAGTGCAAAAAGTGTTTTTTCCACACTAATACAAGTGCAAAAGTGGTTTCCTGCACCAACACAATTGCGAAAAGTGGTTTTTCAACACTAACACAAGTGTGAAAAGTGGTTTTTCAACACTATCACAAGTGCAAAAAGTGTTTTTTCCACACTAATACAAGTGCAAAAGTGGTTTCCTGCACCAACAAAAGTGCGAAAAGTGGTTTTTCAACACTAACACAAGTGTGTAAAGTGGTTTTTCAACACTAACACAAGTGCGAAAAGTGGTTTTTCAACCCTATCACAATTGCGAAAAGTGGTTTTTCAACACTAACACAAGTGCGAAAAGTGGTTTTTCAACACTAACACAAGTGCGAAAAGTGGTTTTTCAACACTAACACAAGTGCGAAAAGTGGTTTTTCCACACTAATACAAGTGCAAAAGTGGTTTCCTGCACCAACACAAGTGCGAAAAGTGGTTTTTCAACACTAACACAAGTGCGAAAAGTGGTTTTTCAACACTAACACAAGTGCGAAAAGTGGTTTTTCCACACTAATACAAGTGCAAAAGTGGTTTCCTGCACCAACACAAGTGCGAAAAGTGGTTTTTCAACACTAACACAAGTGCGAAAAGTGGTTTTTCAACACTATCACAAGTGCAAAAAGTGTTTTTTCCACACCAATACAAGTACAAAAGTGGTTTCTTGCACCAACACAAGTGCGAAAAGTGGTTTTTCAACACTAACACAAGTGCGAAAAGTGGTTTTTCAACACTAATACAAGTGTGAAAAGTGGTTTTTCCACACTAATACAAGTGCAAAAGTGGTTTCCTGCACCAAAACAAGTGCGAAAGTGGTTTTTCAAAACTAACACAAGTGCGAAAAGTGGTTTTTCAAAACTATCACAAGTGCAAAAAGTGTTTTTTCCACACTAATACAAGTGCAAAAGTGGTTTCCTGCACCAACACAAGTGCGAAAAGTGGTTTTTCAACACTAACACAAGTGCGAAAAGTGGTTTTTCAACACTATCACAAGTGCAAAAAGTGTTTTTTCCACACTAATATAAGTGCAAAAGTGGTTTCCTGCACCAACACAAGTGTGAAAAGTGGTTTTTCAACAATAACACAAGTGCGAAAAGTGGTTTTTCAACACTAACACAAGTGCGAAAAGTGGTTTTTCAACACCAACACAAGTGCGAAAAGTGTTTTTTCCACACTAATACAGGTGCAAAAGTGGTTTCCTGCACCAACACAAGTGCGAAATGTGGTTTTTCAACACTAACACAAGTGCGAAAAGTGGTTTTCAACACTAACACAAGTGCGAAAAGTGGTTTTTCAACACTAACACAAGTGCGAAAGGTGGTTTTTCCACACTAATACAAGTGCAAAAGTGGTGTCCTGCACCAACAAAAGTGCGAAAAGTGGTTTTTCAACACTAACACAAGTGCGAAAAGTGGTTTTCAACACTAACACAAGTGCGAAAAGTGGTTTTTCAACACTAACACAAGTGTGAAAGGTGGTTTTTCCACACTAATACAAGTGCAAAAGTGGTGTCCTGCACCAACAAAAGTGCGAAAAGTGGTTTTTCAACACTAACACAAGTGCGAAAAGTGGTTTTTCAACACTATCACAAGTGCAAAAAGTGTTTTTTCCACACTAATACAAGTGCAAAAGTGCTTTCCTGCACCAACAAAAGTGCGAAAAGTGGTTTTTCAACACTAACACAAGTGCAAAAAGTGGTTTTTCAACACTATCACAAGTGCAAAAAGTGTTTTTTCCACACTAATACAAGTGCAAAAGTGGTTTCCTGCACCAACAAAAGTGCGAAAAGTGGTTTTTCAACACTAACATAAGTGCGAAAAGTGGATTTTCAACACTATCACAAGTGCAAAAAGTGTTTTTTCCACAATACTACAAGTGCAAAAGTGGTTTCCTGCACCAACACAAGTGCGAAAAGTGGTTTTTCAACACTAACACAAGTGCGAAAAGTGGTTTTTCAACACTAACACAAGTGCGAAAAGTGGTTTTTCCACACTAACACAAGTGCGAAAAGTGGTTTTTCAACACTAACACAAGTGCGAAAAGTGGTTTTTCAACACTAACACAAGTGCGAAAAGTGGTTTTTCAACACTATCACAAGTGCAAAAAGTGTTTTTTCCACACTAATACAAGTGCAAAAGTGGTTTCCTGCACCAACACAAGTGCGAAAAGTGGTTTTTCAACACTAACACAAGTGCAAAAAGTGGTTTTTCAACACTATCACAAGTGCAAAAAGTGTTTTTTCCACACTAATACAAGTGCAAAAGTGGTTTCCTGCACCAACAAAAGTGCGAAAAGTGGTTTTTCAACACTAACATAAGTGCGAAAAGTGGTTTTTCAACACTAACACAATTGCGAAAAGTGGTTTTTCCACACTAATACAAGTACAAAAGTGGTGTCCTGCACCAACACAAGTGTGAAAAGTGGTTTTTCAACACTAACACAAGTGCGAAAAGTGGTTTTTCAACACTAACACAAGTGCGAAAAGTTGTTTTTCAACACTATCACAAGTGCAAAAAGTGTTTTTTCCACACTAATACAAGTGCAAAAGTGGTTTCCTGCACCAACACAAGTGCGAAAAGTGGTTTTTCAACACTAACACAAGTGCGAAAAGTGGCTTTTCAACACTATCACAAGTACAAAAAGTGTTTTTTCCACACTAATACAAGTGCAAAAGTGGTTTCCTGCACCAACAAAAGTGCGAAAAGTGGTTTTTCAACACTAACACAAGTGCGAAAAGTGGTTTTTCAACACTAACACAAGTGCGAAAAGTGGTTTTTCCACACTAATACAAGTGCAAAAGTGGTTTCCTGCACCAACACAAGTGCGAAAAGTGGTTTTTCAACACTAACACAAGTGCGAAAAGTGGTTTTTCAACAATAACACAAGTGCGAAAAGTGGTTTTTCAACACTAACACAAGTGCGAAAAGTGTTTTTTCCACACCAATACAAGTGCAAAAGTGGTTTCCTGCACCAACACAAGTGCGAAAAGTTGTTTTTCAACACTAATACAAGTGCAAAAGTGGTTTCCTGCACAAACACAAGTGCGAAAAGTGGTTTTTCAACACTAACACGTGCGAAAAGTGGTTTTTCAACACTATCACAAGTGCAAAAAGTGTTTTTTCCACACTAATACAAGTGCAAAAGTGGTTTCCTGCACCAACACAAGTGCGAAAAGTGGTTTTTTAACACTAACACAAGTGCGAAAAGTGGTTTTTCAACACTAACACAAGTGCGAAAAGTGGTTTTTCCACACTAATACAAGTGCAAAAGTGGTTTCCTGCACCAACACAAGTGCGAAAAGTGGTTTTTCAACACTAACACAAGTGCGAAAAGTGGTTTTTCAACACTAACACAAGTGCGAAAAGTGGTTTTTCAACACTAACACAAGTGCGAAAAGTGGTTTTTCCACACTAATACAAGTGCAAAAGTGGTTTCCTGCACCAACACAAGTACGAAAAGTGGTCTTTCAACACTAACACAAGTGCGAAAAGTGGTTTTTCAATACTATCACAAGTGCAAAAAGTGTTTTTCCACACTAATACAAGTGCAAAAGTGGTTTCCTGCACCAACACAAGTGCGAAAAGTGGTTTTTCAACACTAACACAAGTGCGAAAAGTGGTTTTTCAACACTATCACAAGTGCAAAAAGTGTTTTTTCCACACTAATACAAGTGCAAAAGTGGTTTCCTGCACCAACAAAAGTGCGAAAAGTGGTTTTTCAACACTAACATAAGTGCGAAAAGTGTTTTTTCAACACTAACACAAGTGCAAAAAGTAGTTTTTCCACACTAATACAAGTACAAAAGTGGTTTCCTGCACCAACACAAGTGCGAAAAGTGGTTTTTCAACACTAACACAAGTGCGAAAAGTGGTTTTTCAACACTAACACAAGTGCGAAAAGTTGTTTTTCAACACTATCACAAGTGCAAAAAGTGTTTTTTCAACACTAATACAAGTGCAAAAGTGGTTTCCTACACCAACACAAGTGCGAAAAGTGGTTTTTCAACACTAACACAAGTGCGAAAAGTGGTTTTTCAACACTATCACAAGTGCAAAAAGTGTTTTTTTCACACTACTACAAGTGCAAAAGTGGTTTCCTGCACCAACACAAGTGCGAAAAGTCGTTTTTCAACACTAACACAAGTGCGAAAAGTGGTTTTTCAACACTAATACAAGTGCAAAAAGTGTTTTTTCCACACTAATACAAGTGCAAAAGTGGTTTCCTGCACCAACACAATTGCGAAAAGTGGTTTTTCAACACTAACACAAGTGCGAAAAGTGGTTTTTCAACACTATCACAAGTGCAAAAAGTGTTTTTTCCACACTAATACAAGTGCAAAAGTGGTTTCCTGCACCAACAAAAGTGCGAAAAGTGGTTTTTCAACACTAACACAAGTGTGAAAAGTGGTTTTTCAACACTAACACAAGTGCGAAAAGTGGTTTTTCAACCCTATCACAATTGCGAAAAGTGATTTTCAACACTAACACAAGTGCGAAAAGTGGTTTTTCAACACTAACACAAGTGCGAAAAGTGGTTTTTCAACACTAACACAAGTGCGAAAAGTGGTTTTTCCACACTAATACAAGTGCAAAAGTGGTTTCCTGCACCAACACAAGTGCGAAAAGTGGTTTTTCAACACTAACACAAGTGCGAAAAGTGGTTTTTCAACACTAACACAAGTGCGAAAAGTGGTTTTTCCACACTAATACAAGTGCAAAAGTGGTTTCCTGCACCAACACAAGTGCGAAAAGTGGTTTTTCAACACTAACACAAGTGCGAAAAGTGGTTTTTCAACACTATCACAAGTGCAAAAAGTGTTTTTTCCACACCAATGCAAGTACAAAAGTGGTTTCCTGCACCAACACAAGTGCGAAAAGTGGTTTTTCAACACTAACACAAGTGCGAAAAGTGGTTTTTCAACACTAATACAAGTGTGAAAAGTGGTTTTTCCACACTAATACAAGTGCAAAAGTGGTTTCCTGCACCAAAACAAGTGCGAAAGTGGTTTTTCAAAACTAACACAAGTGCGAAAAGTGGTTTTTCAACACTATCACAAGTGCAAAAAGTGTTTTTTCCACACTAATACAAGTGCAAAAGTGGTTTCCTGCACCAACACAAGTGCGAAAAGTGGTTTTTCAACACTAACACAAGTGCGAAAAGTGGTTTTTCAACACTATCACAAGTGCAAAAAGTGTTTTTTCCACACTAATACAAGTGCAAAAGTGGTTTCCTGCACCAACACAAGTGTGAAAAGTGGTTTTTCAACAATAACACAAGTGCGAAAAGTGGTTTTTCAACACTAACACAAGTGCGAAAAGTGGTTTTTCAACACCAACACAAGTGCGAAAAGTGTTTTTTCCACACTAATACAGGTGCAAAAGTGGTTTCCTGCACCAACACAAGTGCGAAATGTGGTTTTTCAACACTAACACAAGTGCGAAAAGTGGTTTTCAACACTAACACAAGTGCGAAAAGTGGTTTTTCAACACTAACACAAGTGCGAAAGGTGGTTTTTCCACACTAATACAAGTGCAAAAGTGGTGTCCTGCACCAACAAAAGTGCGAAAAGTGGTTTTTCAACACTAACACATGTGCGAAAAGTGGTTTTTCAACACTATCACAAGTGCAAAAAGTGTTTTTTCCACACTAATACAAGTGCAAAAGTGCTTTCCTGCACCAACAAAAGTGCAAAAAGTGGTTTTTCAACACTAACACAAGTGCGAAAAGTGGTTTTTCCACACTAATACAAGTGCAAAAGTGGTTTCCTGCACCAACACAAGTGCGAAAAGTGGTTTTTCAACACTAATACAAGTGCAAAAGTGGTTTCCTGCACAAAGACAAGTGCGAAAAGTGGTTTTTCAACACTAACACGTGCGAAAAGTGGTTTTTCAACACTATCACAAGTGCAAAAAGTGTTTTTTCCACACTAATACAAGTGCAAAAGTGGTTTCCTGCACCAACACAAGTGCGAAAAGTGGTTTTTCAAGACTAACACAAGTGCGAAAAGTGGTTTTTCAACACTAACACAAGTGCGAAAAGTGGTTTTTCCACACTAATACGAGTGCAAAAGTGGTTTCCTGCACCAACACAAGTGCGAAAAGTGGTTTTTCAACACTAACACAAGTGCGAAAAGTGGATTTTCAACACTATCACAAGTGCAAAAAGTGTTTTTTCCACAATACTACAAGTGCAAAAGTGGTTTCCTGCACCAACACAAGTGCGAAAAGTGGTTTTTCAACACTAACACAAGTGCGAAAAGTGGTTTTTCAACACTAACACAAGTGCGAAAAGTGGTTTTTCCACACTAACACAAGTGCGAAAAGTGGTTTTTCAACACTAACACAAGTGCTAAAAGTGGTTTTTCAACACTAACACTAGTGCGAAAAGTGGTTTTTCAACACTATCACAAGTGCAAAAAGTGTTTTTTCCACACTAATACAAGTGCAAAAGTGGTTTCCTGCACCAACACAAGTGCGAAAAGTGGTTTTTCAACACTAACACAAGTGCGAAAAGTGGTTTTTCAACACTACCACAAGTGCAAAAAGTGTTTTTTCCACACTAATACAAGTGCAAAAGTGGTTTCCTGCACCAACAAAAGTGCGAAAAGTGGTTTTTCAACACTAACATAAGTGCGAAAAGTGGTTTTTCAACACTAACACAAGTGCGAAAAGTTGTTTTTCAACACTATCACAAGTGCAAAAAGTGTTTTTTCCACACTAATACAAGTGCAAAAGTGGTTTCCTGCACCAACACAAGTGCGAAAAGTGGTTTTTCAACACTAACACAAGTGCGAAAAGTGGCTTTTCAACACTATCACAAGTACAAAAAGTGTTTTTTCCACACTAATACAAGTGCAAAAGTGGTTTCCTGCACCAACAAAAGTGCGAAAAGTGGTTTTTCAACACTAACACAAGTGCGAAAAGTGGTTTTTCAACACTAACACAAGTGCGAAAAGTGGTTTTTCCACACTAATACAAGTGCAAAAGTGGTTTCCTGCACCAACACAAGTGCGAAAAGTGGTTTTTCAACACTAACACAAGTGCGAAAAGTGGTTTTTCAACACTAACACAAGTGCGAAAAGTGGTTTTTCCACACTAATACAAGTGCAAAAGTGGTTTCCTGCACCAACACAAGTGCGAAAAGTGGTTTTTCAACACTAACACAAGTGCGAAAAGTGGTTTTTCAACACTATCACAAGTGCAAAAAGTGTTTTTTCCACACCAATACAAGTACAAAAGTGGTTTCCTGCACCAACACGAGTGCGAAAAGTGGTTTTTCAACACTAACACAAGTGCGAAAAGTGGTTTTTCAACACTAATACAAGTGTGAAAAGTGGTTTTTCCACACTAATACAACTACAAAAGTGGTTTCCTGCACCAAAACAAGTGTGAAAGTGGTTTTTCAACACTAACACAAGTGCGAAAAGTGGTTTTTCAACACGATCACAAGTGCAAAAAGTGTTTTTTCCACACTAATACAAGTGCAAAAGTGGTTTCCTGCACCAACACAAGTGCGAAAAGTGGTTTTTCAACACTAACACAAGTGCGAAAAGTGGTTTTTCAACACTATCACAAGTGCAAAAAGTGTTTTTTCCACACTAATACAAGTGCAAAAGTGGTTTCCTGCACCAACACAAGTGTGAAAAGTGGTTTTTCAACACTAACACAAGTGCGAAAAGTGGTTTTTCAACACTAACACAAGTGCGAAAAGTGGTTTTTCAACACCAACACAAGTGCGAAAAGTGTTTTTTCCACACTAATACAGGTGCAAAAGTGGTTTCCTGCACCAACACAAGTGCGAAATGTGGTTTTTCAACACTAACAAAAGTGCGAAAAGTGGTTTTTCAACACTAACACAAGTGCGAAAAGTGGTTTTTCAACACTAACACAAGTGCGAAAGGTGGTTTTTCCACACTAATACAAGTGCAAAAGTGGTGTCCTGCACCAACAAAAGTGTGAAAAGTGGTTTTTCAACACTAACACATGTGCGAAAAGTGGTTTTTCAACACTATCACAAATGCAAAAAGTGTTTTTTCCACACTAATACAAGTGCAAAAGTGCTTTCCTGCACCAACAAAAGTGCGAAAAGTGGTTTTTCAACACTAACACAAGTGCGAAAAGTGTTTTTTCCACACTAATACAAGTGCAAAAGTGTTTCCTGCACCAACACAAGTGCGAAAGGTGGTTTTCTTAACACTAACACAAGTGCGAAAAGTGGTTTTCAACACTAACACAAGTGCGAAAAGTGGATTTTCCACACTAATACAAGTGCAAAAGTGGTTTCCTGCACCAACACAAGTGCGAAAAGGGTTTTTCAACACTAACACAAATGCGAAAAGTGGTTTTCAACACTATCACAAGTGCAAAAAGTGTTTTTTCCACACTAATACAAGTGCAAAACTGGTTTCCTGCACTACACAAGTGCGAAAAGTGGTTTTTCAACACTAACACAAGTGCGCAAAGTAGTTTTTCAACACTATCACAAGTGCAAAAAGTGTTTTTTCCACACTAATACAAGTGCAAAAGTGGTTTCCTGCACAAACAAAAGTGCGAAAAGTGGTTTTTCAACACTAACATAAGTGCGAAAAGTGGTTTTTCAACACTAACACAAGTGCGAAAGTGGTCTTTCCACACTAATACAAGTGCAAAAGTGGTTTGCTGCACCAACACAAGTGCGAAAAGTGGTTTTTCAACACTAACACAAGTGCGAAAAGTGGTTTTTCAACACTAACACAAGTGCGAAAAGTTTGTTTTTCAACACTATCACAAGTGCAAAAAGTGTTTTTTCCACACTAATGACAAGTGCAAAAGTGGTTTCCTGCACCAACACAAGTGCGAAATGTGGTTTTTCAACACTAACACAAATGCGAAAAGTGGTTTTTCAACACTAACACAAGTGCGAAAAGTGGTTTTTCCACACTAATACAAGTGCAAAAGTGGTTTCCTGCACCAACACAAGTGCGAAAAGTGGTTTTTCAACACTAAGACAAGTGCGAAAAGTGCTTTTTCAACACTAATACAAGTGCAAAAGTGGTTTCCTACACCAACACAAGTGCGAAAAGTGGTTTTTCAACACTAACACAAGTGCGAAAAGTGGTTTTTCAACACTATCACAAGTGCAAAAAGTGTTTTTTTCACACTACTACAAGTGCAAAAGTGGTTTCCTGCACCAACACAAGTGCGCAAAAGTCGTTTTTCAACACTAACACAAGTGCGAAAAGTGGTTTTTCAACACTATACAAGTGCAAAAAGTGTTTTTTCCACACTAATACAAGTGCAAAAGTGGTTTCCTGCACCAACACAATTGCGAAAAGTGGTTTTTCAACACTGACACAAGTGCGAAAAGTGGTTTTTCAACACTATCACAAGTGCAAAAAGTGTTTTTTCCACACTAATACAAGTGCAAAAGTGGTTTCCTGCACCAACAAAAGTGCGAAAAGTGGTTTTGCAACACGAACACAAGTGCAAAAAGTGGTTTTTCAACACTAACACAAGTGCGAAAAGTGGTTTTTCAACCCTATCACAATTGCGAAAAGTGGTTTTTCAACACTAACACAAGTGCGAAAAGTGGTTTTTCAACACTAACACAAGTGCGAAAAGTGGTTTTTCAACACTAACACAAGTGCGAAAAGTGGTTTTTCCACACTAATACAAGTGCAAAAGTGGTTTCCTGCACCAACACAAGTGCGAAAAGTGGTTTTTCAACACTAACACATGTGCGGAAAGTGGTTTTTCAACACTAACACAAGTGCGAAAAGTGGTTTTTCAACACTATCACAAGTGCAAAAAGTGTTTTTTCCACACCAATACAAGTACAAAAGTGGTTTCCTGCACCAACACAAGTGCGAAAAGTGGTTTTTCAACACTAACACAAGTGCGAAAAGTGGTTTTTCAACACTAATACAAGTGTGAAAAGTGGTTTTTCCACACTAATACAAGTGCAAAAGTGGTTTCCTGCACCAACACAAGTGCGAAAGTGGTTTTTCAACACTAACACAAGTGCGAAAAGTGGTTTTCAACACTAACACAAGTGCAAAAAGTGTTTTTTTCCACACTAATACAAGTGCAAAAGTGGTTTCCTGCACCAACACAAGTGCGAAAAGTGGTTTTCAACACTAACACAAGTGCGAAAAGTGGTTTTTCAACACTATCACAAGTGCAAAAGTGTTTTTTCCACACTAATACAAGTGCAAAAGTGGTTCCTGCACCAACACAAGTGCGAAAAGTGGTTTTTCAACACTAACACAAGTGCGAAAAGTGGTTTTTCAACACCAACACAAGTGCGAAAAGTGTTTTTTCCACACTAATACAGGTGCAAAAGTGGTTTCCTGCACCAACACAAGTGTGAAATGTGGTTTTTCAACACTAACACAAGTGCGAAAAGTGGTTTTTCAACACTAACACAAGTGCGAAAAGTGGTTTTTCAACACTAACACAAGTGCGAAAGGTGGTTTTTCCACACTAATACAAGTGCAAAAGTGGTGTCCTGCACCAACAAAAGTGCAAAAAGTGGTTTTTCAACACTAACACATGTGCAAAAAGTGGTTTTTCAACACTATCACAAGTGCAAAAAGTGTTTTTTCCACACTAATACAAGTGCAAAAGTGGTTTCCTGCACCAACAAAAGTGCGAAAAGTGGTTTTTCAACACTAACACAAGTGCGAAAAGTGGTTTTTCCACACTAATACAAGTGCAAAAGTGGTTTCCTGCACCAACACAAGTGCGAAAAGTGGTTTTTCAACACTAATACAGTGCAAAAGTGGTTTCCTGCACAAACACAAGTGCGAAAAGTGGTTTTTCAACACTAACACGTGCGAAAAGTGGTTTTTCAACACTATCACAAGTGCAAAAAGTGTTTTTTCCACACTAATACAAGTGCAAAATTGGTTTCCTGCACCAACACAAGTGCGAAAAAGTGGTTTTTTAACACTAACACAAGTGCGAAAAGTGGTTTTTCAACACTAACACAAGTGCGAAAAGTGGTTTTTCCACACTAATACAAGTGCAAAAGTGGTTTTCCTGCACCAACACAAGTGCGAAAAGTGGTTTTTCAACACTATCACAAGTGCTCAAAAAGTGTTTTTTCCACACTAATACAAGTGCAAAAGTGGTTTCCTGCACCAACACAAAGTGCGAAAAGTGGTTTTTCAACACTAACACAAGTGCGAAAAGTGGTTTTTCAACACTATCACAAGTGCAAAAAGTGTTTTTTCCACACTAATACAAGTGCAAAAGTGGTTTCCTGCACCAACACAAGTGCGAAAAGTGGTTTTTCAGACTAACACAAGTGCGAAAAGTGGTTTTTCAACACTAACACAAGTGCGAAAAGTGGTTTTTCCACACTAATACGAGTGCAAAAAGTGGTTTCCTGCACCAACACAAGTGCGAAAAGTGGTTTTTCAACACTAACACAAGTGCGAAAAGTGGATTTTCAACACTATCACAGGTGCAAAAAAGTGTTTTTTCCACACTACTACAAGTGCAAAAGTGGTTTCCTGCACCAACACAAGTGCGAAAAGTGGTTTTTCAACACTAACACAAGTGCGAAAAGTGGTTTTTCACACTAACACAAGTGCGAAAAGTGGTTTTTCAACCCTATCACAATTGCGAAAAGTGGTTTTTCAACACTAACACAAGTGCGAAAAGTGGTTTTTCAACACTAACACAAGTGCGAAAAGTGGTTTTTCCACACTAATACAAGTGCAAAAGTGGTTTCCTGCACCAACACAAGTGCGAAAAGTGGTTTTTCAAGACTAACACAAGTGCGAAAAGTGGTTTTTCAAGACTATCACAAGTGCAAAAAGTGTTTTTCCACACTAATACAAGTGCAAAAGTGGTTTCCTGCACCAACACAAGTGCGAAAAGTGGTTTTTCAACACTAACACAAGTGCGAAAAGAGTGTTTTTCAACACTATCACAAGTGCAAAAAGTGTTTTTTCCACACTAATACAAGTGCAAAAGTGGTTTCCTGCACCAACAAAAGTGCGAAAAGTGGTTTTTCAACACTAACATAAGTGCGAAAAGTGGTTTTTCAACACTAACACAAGTGCGAAAAGTGGTTTTTCCACACTAATACAAGTACAAAAAGTGTTTCCTGCACCAACACAAGTGCGAAAAGTGGTTTTTCAACACTAACACAAGTGCAAAAAGTGGTTTTTTCAACACTAACACAAGTGCGAAAAGTTGTTTTTCAACACTATCACAAGTGCAAAAAGTGTTTTTTCCACACTAATACAAGTGCAAAAGTGGTTTCCTGCACCAACACAAGTGCAAAAAGTGGTTTTTCAACACTAACACAAGTGCGAAAAGTGGCTTTTCAACACTATCACAAGTACAAAAAGTGTTTTTTCCACACTAATACAAGTGCAAAAGTGGTTTCCTGCACCAACACAAGTGCGAAATGTGGTTTTTCAACACTAACACAAATGCGAAAAGTGGTTTTTCAACACTAACACAAGTGCGAAAAGTGGTTTTTCCACACTAATACAAGTGCAAAAGTGGTTTCCTGCACCAACACAAGTGCGAAAAGTGGTTTTTCAACACTAAGACAAGTGCGAAAAGTGCTTTTTCAACACTAATACAAGTGCAAAAGTGGTTTCCTACACCAACACAAGTGCGAAAAGTGGTTTTTCAACACTAACACAAGTGCGAAAAGTGTGTTTTTCAACACTATCACAAGTGCAAAAAGTGTTTTTTTCACACTACTACAAGTGCAAAAGTGGTTTCCTGCACCAACACAAGTGCGAAAAGTCGTTTTTCAACACTAACACAAGTGCGAAAAGTGGTTTTTCAACACTAATACAAGTGCAAAACATGTTTTTTCCACACTAATACAAGTGCAAAAGTGGTTTCCTGCACCAACACAATTGCGAAAAGTGGTTTTTCAACACTGACACAAGTGCGAAAAGTGGTTTTTCAACACTATCACAAGTGCAAAAAGTGTTTTTTCCACACTAATACAAGTGCAAAAGTGGTTTCCTGCACCAACAAAAGTGCGGAAAAGTGGTTTTGCAACACGAACACAAGTGCGAAAAAGTGGTTTTTCAACACTAACACAAGTGCGAAAAGTGGTTTTTCAACCCTATCACAATTGCGAAAAGTGGTTTTTCAACACTAACACAAGTGCGAAAAGTGGTTTTTCAACACTAACACAAGTGCGAAAAGTGGTTTTTCAACACTAACACAAGTGCGAAAAGTGGTTTTTCCCACACTAATACAAGTGCAAAAGTGGTTTCCTGCACCAACACAAGTGCGAAAGTGGTTTTTCAACACTAACACATGTGCGGAAAGTGGTTTTTCAACACTAACACAAGTGCGAAAAGTGGTTTTTCAACACTATCACAAGTGCAAAAAGTGTTTTTTCCACACCAATACAAGTACAAAAGTGGTTTCCTGCACCAACACAAGTGCGAAAAGTGGTTTTTCAACACTAACACAAGTGCGAAAAGTGGTTTTTCAACACTAATACAAGTGTGAAAAGTGGTTGTTTTCCACACTAATACAAGTGCAAAAGTGGTTTCCTGCACCAACACAAGTGCGAAAGTGGTTTTTCAACACTAACACAAGTGCGAAAAGTGGTTTTTTCAACACTAACACAAGTGCAAAAAGTGTTTTTTCCACACTAATACAAGTGCAAAAGTGGTTTCCTGCACCAACACAAGTGCGAAAAGTGGTTTTCAACACTAACACAAGTGCGAAAAGTGGTTTTTCAACACTATCACAAGTGCAAAAAAGTGTTTTTTCCACACTAATACAAGTGCAAAAGTGGTTTCCTGCACCAACACAAGTGCGAAAAGTGGTTTTTCAACACTAACACAAGTGCGAAAAGTGGTTTTTCAACACCAACACAAGTGCGAAAAGTGTTTTTTTCCACACTAATACAGGTGCAAAAGTGGTTTCCTGCACCAACACAAGTGTGAAATGTGGTTTTTCAACACTAACACAAGTGCGAAAAGTGGTTTTTCAACACTAACACAAGTGCGAAAAGTGGTTTTTCAACACTAACACAAGTGCGAAAGGTGGTTTTTCCACACTAATACAAGTGCATAAGTGGTGTCCTGCACCAACAAAAGTGCAAAAAGTGTTTTTCAACACTAACACATGTGCAAAAAAGTGGTTTTTCAACACTATCACAAGTGCAAAAAGTGTTTTTTCCACACTAATACAAGTGCAAAAGTGGTTTCCTGCACCAACAAAAGTGCGAAAAGTGGTTTTTCAACACTAACACAAGTGCGAAAAGTGTTTTTCCACACTAATACAAGTGCAAAAAGTGGTTTCCTGCACCAACACAGTGCGAAAAGTGGTTTTTCAACACTAATACAAGTGCAAAAGTGGTTTCCTGCACAAACACAAGTGCGAAAAGTGGTTTTTCAACACTAACACGTGCGAAAAGTGTTTTCAACACTATCACAAGTGCAAAAAGTGTTTTTTTCCACACTAATACAAGTGCAAAATTGGTTTCCTGCACCAACACAAGTGCGAAAAGTGGTTTTTTAACACTAACACAAGTGCGAAAGTGGTTTTTCAACACTAACACAAGTGGCGAAAAGTGGTTTTTCCACACTAATACAAGTGCAAAAGTGGTTTCCTGCACCAACACAAGTGCGAAAAGTGGTTTTTCAACACTATCACAAGTGCAAAAAAGTGTTTTTTCCACACTAATACAAGTGCAAAAGTGGTTTCCTGCACCAACACAAGTGCGAAAAGTGGTTTTTCAACACTAACACAAGTGCGAAAAGTGGTTTTTCAACACTATCACAAGTGCAAAAAGTGTTTTTTTCCACACTAATACAAGTGCAAAAGTGGTTTCCTGCACCAACACAAGTGCGAAAAGTGGTTTTTCAAGACTAACACAAGTGCGAAAAGTGTTTTTCAACACTAACACAAGTGCGAAAAGTGGTTTTTCCACACTAATACGAGTGCAAAAGTGGTTTCCTGCACCAACACAAGCTGCGAAAAGTGTTTTTCAACACTAACACAAGTGCGAAAAGTGGATTTTCAACACTATCACAGGTGCAAAAAGTGTTTTTTTCCACACTACTACAAGTGCAAAAGTGGTTTCCTGCACCAACACAAGTGCGAAAAGTGGTTTTTCAACACTAACACAAGTGCGAAAAGTGGTTTTTCAACACTAACACAAGTGCGAAAAGTGGTTTTCAACCCTATCACAATTGCGAAAAGTGGTTTTTCAACACTAACACAAGTGCGAAGAAAGTGGTTTTTCAACACTAACACAAGTGCGAAAAGTGAGTTTTTTCCACACTAATACAAGTGCAAAAGTGGTTTCCTGCACCAACACAAGTACGAAAAGTGGTCTTTCAACACTAACACAAGTGCGAAAAGTGGGTTTTTCAAGACTATCACAAGTGCAAAAAGTGTTTTTCCACACTAATACAAGTGCAAAAAGTGGTTTCCTGCACCAACACAAGTGCGAAAAGTGGTTTTTCAACACTAACACAAGTGCGAAAGTGTGTTTTTCAACACTATCACAAGTGCAAAAAGTGTTTTTTCACACTAATACAAGTGCAAAAGTGGTTTCCTGCACCAACAAAAGTGCGAAAAGTGGTTTTTCAACACTAACATAAGTGCGAAAAGTGGTTTTTCAACACTAACGACAAGTGCGAAAAGTGGTTTTTCCACACTAATACAAGTACAGAAAGTGGTTTCCTGCACCAACACAAGTGCGAAAAGTGGTTTTTCAACACTAACACAAGTGCAAAAAGTGGTTTTCAACACTAATCACAAGTGCGAAAAGTTGTTTTTCAACACTATCACAAGTGCAAAAAGTGTTTTTTCCACACTAATACAAGTGCAAAAGTGGTTTCCTGCACCAACACAAGTGCAAAAAAGTGGTTTTTCACACTAACACAAGTGCGAAAAGTGGCTTTTCAACACTATCACAAGTACAAAAAAGTGTTTTTTCCACACTAATACAAGTGCAAAAGTGGTTTCCTGCACCAACACAAGTGCGAAATGTGGTTTTTCAACACTAACACAAATGCGAAAAGTGGTTTTTCAACACTAACACAAGTGCGAAGAAGTGGTTTTTCCACACTAATACAAGTGCAAAAGTGGTTTCCTGCACCAACACAAGTGCGAAAAGTGTTTTTTCAACACTAAGACAAGTGAGAAAAGTGCTTTTTCAACACTCAATACAAGTGCAAAAGTGGTTTCCTACACCAACACAAGCTGCGAAAAGTGGTTTTTCAACACTCAACACAAGTGCGAAAAGTGGTTTTTCAACACTATCACAAGTGCAAAAAGTGTTTTTTTCACACTACTACAAGTGCAAAAGTGGTTTCCTGCACCAACACAAGTGCGAAAAGTCGTTTTTCAACACTAACACAAGTGCGAAAAGTGGTTTTTCAACACTAATACAAGTGCAAAAAGTGTTTTTTCCACACTAATACAAGTGCAAAAGTGGTTTCCTAGCACCAACACAATGCGAAAAGTGGTTTTTCAACACTGACACAAGTGCGAAAAGTGGTTTTTCAACACTATCACAAGTGCAAAAAGTGTTTTTTCCACACTAATACAAGTGCAAAAGTGGTTTCCTGCACCAACAAAAGTGCGAAAGTGGTTTTGCAACACGAACACAAGTGCGAAAAAGTGGTTTTTCAACACGAACACAAGTGCGAAAAGTGGTTTTTCACACCCTATCACAATTGCGAAAAGTGGTTTTTCAACACTAAACACAAGTGCGAAAGTGGTTTTTC